>NW_013529520.1:2103075-2124335 GCF_000836235.2 Papilio xuthus | reverse complement strand
TAATATTGACATAGGAGCTGTCGACTGATACTTGACCGTTCGTGTGCGCGAAACTGAACAATGTTTACTGGTTTTATGGGTTTAGAACGCTGTTGTTTTCTCTCTGATTATCTTTGAAAATAAGTGGGATAAAAATATGTTTTTTACGGTTTTTTCGGTAGTGGAAACTTTAAGTGAATACTCAAATCAGTTAAAATACAGGACAACAAGTACAGTTACGTCTGAATATTAGTACTGTAGATTGCGTCATAACTATAAGATTGTTTTACACTCTTATTTGTGTTAATAAAGCTTCATTCCGTTACTAATATTATAAGGCGTTTATTCATTACGATCTAAAATGAAACTAGTTAGAAAACAATGGACTTTAGGCACGGAGTATTTTCTTTTAGATTTTATTATAAATTCCGTTAAGTTTGTATATTAAAATCAAGCTGTCGCCCGCGACTCCGTCCGGAATTATAAGAAAACTTTATTAGTAGCCTATGTGTTCTTCTAGTCTATGTTCTATATGTATGACAAATTTCATCGAGATCCGTTCTAAACATTCGCATTTATAATATTAGTAAGATTAAATTGTGCCAGTTAAGTAGCTGTGTTTAAAAATAAATACCTTTATGTGCGTAAATAATTACGTATGACGTACTTACATTTTAAAATTAACAGGAATATTTTGTCAGAGCAAAAAAGAAAATTTTAGTGTTTTGACGTCAATGCTTATTGTCTCGGTTTGTGTGAAGTTGATGGAATTTGTAGAGTGCGATAAAATGTGTCATTCATACTTTTATGTGCCCGCGTAAACTACTCATCCAAATCAATTACGATAGCTCATTTGTTATCCGGGTTTTGTATGCTTTCGTAGTAGATTTCTTCCTGAATTGGAAATTTAGGATCGACTTTCACTTACCTTAGACATACTACGAGTATTAAGCCAATTCAACTTCAACATATAAACTTGTTTTTTATAGTAATAAGGTTGTAATCGGTGCTCAAAAACATATTTAGAAATGTTTTAAGTTTAGTGGATATCCGACTACACTGATGGATGAATGTTAATTTGCTAATCTTATTTATTAGTTTATTTTACGAATTTTTCTATGAAATATTAATTTTATCTGTTAAATAAACATGAATAAAATAGTTTTTTTTAAGTTTTTATTGAACTCTAATCTCTTCCGTTATCATTATCCTCGTAAATAGTACGTCGAATAAAAATAGTAATTGCAAAAAATATCTTTGAATGCTTTAACAATAAGAAGTAATTTATATTTCTTTTTAAATTACACCTATCGAAACCTTAACGTGTGTTATTGATTGTGGGCTACCGATCAAAGCAAGTTTGACCAGTACATTAGTTTGCGTAAGAACATAGACCTACTTTTTCAATGCCTATGTACGTGCGAATACAGGCTCGATACTCTTAACTAGACTATCGTTGGATTAAACAGAAAGTAAACTTACGCAACTTTAAGCAAGAACGAGGAAATTTAGCGTTTAATAGAAAATTATAAAGACACCTGTCATTCTTTATCTATAAAATAGCTGTAATTGCTTGTTTTACAAACGCAATTTTGTTCAGTGATATTTCTTACCAGATGCTAATATTGATGAAATGTCTATAAGTAAGCGGTATTACAGTAGTTATTCTAATCTCTATGTAAGTAGTGTTAGGAAGAAAGTCCGACACTGCCGGTGTATCGCCGCAACACTAACCTTATTAAAAAGTTAACGTTTATGTCCGTTCACGAATCAATCTGACACTAGACTTGGTAACGAAAGCACCAAAGGATTCTAATTAGTTTTCTGCAATGCGTTCTATGTAACTTAAAAATACTGGGAACAAATGTTTCATCATCATCATCATCAGCTCACTATACGTCCCCACCGAGGGGCTCAGAGCCTACCCTAAGGTAAGGGTGATTAGGCCATAGTCAACCACGCTGGCCAACTGCGGGATGGTTGACTTCACACATATCTTTGAAATGTTTAGTTGAATTATAACTCTAAAAGACTTTTCCCTTTAATTTGTTCAAGTCACACATCATGACATAAGAGTTTTATTGTATGTGTTTGAGCTCTTAACAGTTATATCTTGAATTATAGCAAATGTTAAACAGCTTATTTTGATCAAAGCATCAAATCTAAAGCGATTTCATTGCTGGTTAAAAATATAAGGAGGTGCATTACGTATATCACATCGGACATGGCGAGTTACGAACAGTAAGACATTGTGACTCGTGGATTATTGTCAGTATGACGAGTGGCAATGTCCTACTTTTATCCCTAGGTAGAACAAGTCACAGAGAGATCATACTAAGATTTTTTCCCACCTGTATGTAAACTTCGAGCTAATCTCCCTCAGTGTATAAACACTTTGATAAATTATAAGGTGGGAAAAAAAAACAAGTTTATTAATCTTAATGCACTGGCAATTTATCGCAACTGCGACATATAGCTGGAGTACTTAAAGGGAAAAAAAGCATTTCGTTAGGTGCTCGTTTTTAATTCGTATCAACGTTGCATCGCAACTTTGCAGAAGTTCAATGCGCTGGATTTTTTTTTGTTTTTTTCATAGAGATGTTGTAAGAGCCAAGGTTGTTATTTTAATTTTAATTCAATGATTATATTCTTCAATATATTTAAAAATGAAATGGAGTTTAAAAGTTACGTTTCATTGCAATTGAAACTTTCGGTTTTCTTATGATCCTAATTAGTAAAATGTATGAAATTACAGACATCGTATAATATTTTTGACTAATTACAAACTCTAACAAATTTCTACATTTAACCGAATTGTCTGTCGTCTTTTTATGAATAATTTACGTATTGTTTTTCATGTTGATATGAATTAGGATTTTATGTACAACCCTAATTGGAAATGCAACTCGCTCTCAGACAGTCGTATCGATCCGAATGCAGCATGAGTATGCAGCAGCTTGTTGCAAAACCGCAGAATCTCTAAACATATGCTTACTTTTTTAATTACCATGCACACTCCTTGCGTTTTATCTTAATTGCTTACCAACCGCATTTATACACTAAGTAACCTTAAAGTAACTTTTGATTTATATAAAGCTAAGTTTTATCAAATTCTATTGGAATCTAGTTTTCAACGGTGACTCATTTTCACCGTACATCACAGATATCTGCCATGGTATGCGTTACTTATTCCTAGCACATTTTATAGTATAAAATGTTACGAGCAAGGAGCCACCGGATTCGTGAAAATAGCAAAGCGAACACTATCCATAGAAATCGCCAAGCAATCGTCGATGCGGTGCCTTAATGGACGGATACCCACTCTGGCGGGGGTGGGGGGGAGCCTGCCATAAAATAAGGGTGACTAGGCCATAACCAACCAAGCAGTCCCATTGTGGGCTGCTGGGCTTCACACACATGTATCTTCGAATTTCTTTGCAGATATGTGCAGTTTGCTACACGATGTTTTCTTTCACCGTAAGAATTTCGGATAAATGCATACATGTAAATCGAAAATTATATTTCAAGTCAAGTGCTCAACCTCTGATCTACCAATGGTCTTATACCTTCTTGCTATACCACTGGTAAATATGAAAAATGTACTCAAGCAAAAAAAATGTCTTCGGAGACAAGACGGCTGCTATAGCTTTAATTATAATTATGGTTGTCGAGAAATTATACAACATTTATGATTAAATATTAAATTAATTTTTGGTTGCAAGACAAAAACGTCTCGTGTTTGTCAACATAACCTTATAAAGTCGGAGTTTGCTTAGTATTATGTTAAAACAGTTGCGAAACTTTTTGATAAAACGGTCGTGATAGAAGTTGTGTCTAATTTCATGAACTGGCCTGACTACTAAATATAAAGGAAAGACTACACTAGCGAATAACATCGTAAAATCTTTGATAGTTTTATGTAAAACACGATTCTTTCTGTACACGTGACTTTTTGTTACAAATAATTTTAACAATAGAAGCAATGATACAATGATTCCAACACTAATTAGATGCTATAAATCTCAAGTGTTTAAAAAATAAATTCTATTTAATACTAAAAAAATTTCATGCGATTTTCCTTAAATTTTAGTTCCATGTGAATTTTAGCCATCGTCACAAATGTATAACTACATTATTGTTCACTAATTATTTGATGGTGATTTTACATTAGTGGCGTGAATTCACGACACTGGTCATACCCACCACATTCGCGGGATTGTCACATTCGTTCGTGAAACCCACAACGAACTAGACGTGGAAACTGCTGCTGCAATTCCTTTTTTTTCTAGCAAGATATCATTAATTAGATAACCAATACAAGAATATATTCCATATTGTGTAAAACACAGGAAGATAGTGAATAAACATAAATAGACCCGCACGAGTGAATTTGGATGAATTACCCACGAATAACGCGCCAGAGGGGCGCGAACCTCGCGAAAACCATCTTCATTCACGTTTACGCTTGTTCGCGAAGCTACGAAGCATAATGTGGAGCCACCATTCTAGAAAATGATACGACATGGATATGGGAATATTAATAAGATACACAAGTAGATACGAAAGTAGGTTCAGTAAACTTGTAGCGCATAGTAGCAAAAGATAATATATTAAAAATAATGTATAAATAATATAATCACACCTTTAGTTTGTGTTGTTGCTAAACGAAAAGCTAGTTTTAGTTAAGTCGTTAACATTGACCTTTTCACGTACTAATCAATTCCATTATTAATCGTAAGATTCTTATCGTATACATTATAACTTTCGTGCATGAAAAAATGTTTTTATACTTCGTTCAATTTGTCCTTGAAATTGTTAAAACATATTTTAGGTTCAATGGTCATTCATCGTATATAATATGTGATGTTCAAAAACAATGCATCACAAGGTTCACATTTTTTTACTGAACGTTTTAAAAATAACATAGTACCGAGGTTGTAGTTTTTTGTGACCTCTTAGTTCTATTCCTTTAGAACATCATCATCAGCTCACTATACGTACCCACCGAGGGTCTCGGAGCCTACCCTAAGTTAAGGGTGATAAGGCCATAGTCAACCACGCTGGCCAAGTGCGGGTTGATTGACTGACTTCACACATATCTTTGAATTTCTTCTCAGATATGTGCAGGTTGCATTACGTTGTTTTCTTTCAACATAAGAACGTCGGATAAATGTACATATGTAAATCGGAACTCGAAAAACACATTGGTACATGGCGGGATTCGAACCCAGGACCTGCAGATTGCATGTCAAGTGCTTGACCACTGAGACACCGACGCTCCTCCCTTTAGAACGCCGGTAATTAATATTTAGATTAGGTATTTAATATTATAAATACGATTGAAGTTACATTGTCAAAGATTTTAAATAGATATCGTTTTCATATTCGTTAAGATCCAATTAGAAAACCAAGTCTCAACAAAGAAAGATTTCTTTATACTCAACAGTGCACCTTGGCATATTTTCAGTTGACTTATGTCAACGGTTAATTGGCTTATTCAATTATAGGCTCAAAGAACATAGAATTTGAAAAACATAAACCAAAAAACCGTCGCCTCTTTTCTCAATTCAATTGCAATAAAGTAGCCATGAGTGAGAGTGTTATTTAGGCAATCGCATCAATCTTAAAGCTTAGTCTTCATATCCCTAGAGAAAACATTAGTTTGTAGTTGACTAACCGTGCGTTTCTGACGTCAAAATATCTGTATAAAATCGTCATCAGAGATTTTGATATCAGAAACCCACGATAATTATGTTTATAATAATGAGATGAATAAGTGATAATTTAAATATTTATAACTTGTCAAGAAATTAATTATAACAAGTGATTACTTATATTTAGTGACTTAGTTATTTTTAATGGTTATTTGTACAGCGAATGGTCAAGTAAAAACAAACTACGGACGTCATTTTCCTATCTCGTAATACGTGTCATAATATCCAAAGGCAATTAGTGCTGGCTAACAAAAGCATACGTTTTTTTTCCTTCTTACATTGCTGTTGCGCGTGACTACGTTTTTGCTATTAAATTATTACACTACCTTTGCCTACGTTTCACACCTTAAATACAAAGTGTTAACTATTATATCAACAAACATATTTTTTAATGAAAATAAGATAAATGAATAAGTATAGTAAAGTTCCACAGTTGTTGTGTAAGGGTCTGTTCACATTAACCGGGGCGGAGCGAGCATAAAAGACGTGAAAAGTAAGATCAAAGTTTGACTCAATCATACAAAGCTCAGTTTTTATTGCAATAAAAATTTACTTTGGTCTCCACTCCTGTTCGTCTGATCGGACCTTTAGTCGCCTCTATTTTTTGTCATTCCTGTTTTTTTAATACATTTTTAATTCAGTTTAAAGACTACAAATACAAATTTTAAAATATGCCAAAATAGAACAATAACAAGAGAACACGTTATTGGTAATATTGCTACTAATGTTGCGAAACGAAAAACGTTAATTAGAACTAATACGACCTGTTATTTCATACACGAAAATTACAAACGAAAAGAAATCGGTCATTTTAATGTTGACATTTACTGTATTTTTTATTTTTAAAAGTAATTTACTAAGAAATTAGTCTATATTTTGGCTTCTATATCGCTCATTGATCCAAATAAGCTTTTTTTTTTAATTTTTATTAAAAAATTATTTGTGTAATTTCCGAAAATTGAGAAGCAAGTTATTCACTTTGAGTATTAATATAATGATAATAATGTTGTTAAAAAAATAAAAAATTTAAATTCAATAAAATTAAATTTTAAATTCAAAATAAAGTTTAAATTCGATATTTAAATTTTAAAACCATTATGCGATATTCTATTGTTCTAATTTCAAAATTTCTTTGTTTTCCAGGTAAGTCCATTTTGGTGCAAAACATGTATGTCCGAGTATGTATACCCCACTTCTTTGCTGAAGAACCACAAGCATCCTGGTACAAACATATTCAAGTGCAGGACAAATAGGAAATGTCTCTCTGCAAATCACACTTTATGTGTTACGTATGTTTTATAGTTGCTTAGCTCGCTTTAGTACGTAAATATTGTTATCGTGCGTTGAATATTCACTATGACAATGGCTCTAAATAAAGATAAAATATTATTTATCAAGTTGATCACTGAAGAACATATCTTAATTTTCGCAAAACATTTCTAATACTGAAACTATAATACTTAAAACAGAATTTTAGCGCTTTATTTTCGCGTTTGCTAAAGGTCCACTTTTTATAGAAAGCAAACCTTAAAATTTATCTAGTAAGTTAATCTTACTAAAATATAAATGTATGATGTTTGTTAGAAATTATCTCCAAAAGGGGTTCATGCTGGCTGAAATTTGGCGTAAACGTAGAACATAGCCTGGAAGAGCGCACAGGCTTCTAATTAAGTTTTTTTTTAATTTCCACGCGGTCGGAGTCGCAGCTCCATGTTTCCAATAGCCAACGTTTCATTTAACAATACTTTATCTAATGCACTGTTAGACTATAAATAAATTGTTCTAGATATTTCTACGGCTATAAGGTCGACGAGCTTTGCAATGCACACTTTAATCCTATGATACGAAATTGTGTAACAAACGACAGTCACTTGGTAAGATGTTGACCGTGTTAGGTACGAGTATTACTGTCCTCATTGTGTTGACATTTTTGTAACACATTGTTTTAAACTAGCTATCGAATTAGTTATATCGTTCCCTTTGTAACTATCACTGGGACTTTAAAACTTGTCCCTTGTCAGCATTCCTCATGTTAAAGAAGTTTTAAAAAGATCTCAGCTCTAGTTATCTTGACTTTGAATAGACATAACTGAAGAGTCAATAACGTAATAGTTAAGGGTACGGATTTTCGATCGCGTGGTCAAGGTTCGAATCCCGCCATTCGACTATTGTCGTAAGTATACACAAGCATAGAGCTTAGTTGGAATGGTACAAGATATAATAGTAAATTAACCAAAATCTGCTAATATTTTTTTAAACATTAGTCTGAAGTGGCAATAGGTAGGTCATGTTTGTCTATAACTTTGTGAGAACGGCAGGCATGCGGTAAATACGAGACTATATAGTATGCAAAGTATTGGCATTACCTATGTCTATCGAAGAATTGTTATAGGCAAATGTAATAGACATGCACTCATGAACAGACTCAATACGCATATTTACTTACTGCGTTTAAACATTGGATTGATGGCTTAAAAAGAAATATAATCTAGATATCCATTATCTGATTTCTTACTAATATTATAAATGTGATTGTTTAGATGGATGGATGCTTGTTTGAAGATATCTCCGGAACGGCTGATCTTGATGAAATTAGGCATACATATAGAATTTATAGTCTGGAAGAACATATAGGCTATTTAATATTTTAATCCCTCGCAGACGGAGTCGCGGGCGACAGCTAGTATTATTATAAAAGATTTTATTTTGATTACACCAATTTGTAAATTGCCGAGCTACTGGTAGAAACGCTTGGGCGTGGCGAGATATCATTTGGTTAACAAATGGGCAATTTGCGAAAAAGCACGCTAAGGTCAAAAGGTCGTGGCATTACACTTCGTGGGCAGTACGTTATCGTAGTCAGTTTTATAAGAAACTATACATCAACTTTCAGATAATTAAAACATTAATTGTTACCTTGGATCTTCGGATGTGTCGCAAATTCACTTTATCCAGTACATTTCTTTGAATCAATTGGTTAAAATATCGTAATGATAGGGAAATTTTAGTTTTCATTACTACTTACATCTTATTTAATATTATAAATACGAATGTTTAGATTGAGATCTCCGGAACAACTAAACAGATCTGGCTGAATTTTTTATAGATGTAGAACATAGTCTGGAAGAACACATATTAAGTTTTTTATTAAATGTGCGCGGACAGAGTCGCGGGCGATACTTATCAGGGGATAAATCAAACACTCAACAAATACTAACCACAAGTGGTATATATAAAAGGCTTAGTGTTATCGATAATATACTGCATTCTATTGCACTTGATCCAGTTATCATTTGATAAAATTATACCGCTCGGATTATTGTGGCGTTAATTGTTAGAGAGGCGTTATAAGCTGAGAAATTACTTATTTCCATTATTATGAACTCTTACTAATAAATGTATTTTAGTTCACTATAAGTTCCCACTGAGGGGCTTTGAGTCTACTATAAGTTAAGGGTGACTATGCCATAGTCAACCACGCTAGACCAGTGCAGGTTGGTTGCATCACGATGTTTTCGTAAGAACGTCGGATAAAGATACAATAATCCCGTAAATGTCGGATAAATCGAAAATCAAAAAACACAATGGGACATGGATAGATTCGAACTCAGAACCTACAGATTGCAAGTCAAGTGCTTAACCCCTGAGCCACCAACGCTCTTACTACTATTAAATCACGTTACAATATTAACGTAATTCATACCAGTTAATAGTAGTCGGTGGCTCAGGGCTTGAATTAATGAAAAAAACATACATAAAAATAATATATGCACAATTATATTATTACTGTAAAAAAAAACAATTTGTTAGGTATTAAAGATCCATTCCACATATAAGAAAATAAAGCTTCCCTTTTGAAATCCCTCGCGTCTGGAAGGGTTGACAAACCCTCTATTATTTGTTCCCCTTCGTGCTTAGGTCCTTACCGTCTCTATTTTTCAACTTTAATTCCGCTGTTTTTAAAATGTCGTTAAGATAATGTACCACTTTCAAGATGAAACTTAACGTCCAAGTCCACTAATGGTATAAGTCCATTTGTATTCCTAGATATTATCATCCAGCATCAAAAACAGCAATTTTACTATGTTACTAATATTGTAATAAGGTATCTCGATCAAATTAAGATGTACAACATAGCCTGGAAGAACACATAGGCTATTAATTCAGTTTCTTTATACCCCGCGGACGGTGTCTCGGGCGACAGCTATAGTATGTTTTTTAATACTCACATCAGAGTACATGTAAAATCTCCCTAATAATAGGAATATGTATTATGAATCAGCATGTAGCTCAATTTCTCTAGGACTAGAAGATCAATAACTGTTATAATGCACTAGTTTAAATAAAACACTACTGCGGCATCGTTTTGTTATCAATACACTATCTCTGCGCCGCGCTAAGCCTCACTCTCAAGGCCAAAGTAATTTAATTGCTTGAAAAACAATTATTCTTCATCGACTCGTTCTTGGAAAATTATCTTTTGTAATGTAAATAATACAACAGCGAACTAAGAATCGTGACAATGCAACAATCATGAAAAATAACAGACGACAATGTTAATACATTAGGATAGTAGAACAAAAAAAAAAGATAAAAACAAGTTCTATGTCATACTTTTATAGGGGTAAATAGGCCATAGTCTACCAGGCTGGCTAAGTGCGGGTTCGTTGAATTCACACATATCTTAAGTTCTATGTAACCCTTTGAAACTCAGGCGAAGAATTAGAATCGAATGATCCCGCACATGTTAAAAACAGTTCAATCGTTTAAGCTATATTGGTTACAATAGAATTTGTCAATCGGGTAGTCTTCTTCTATAATGACTTAAATAGAATAACATCCTTACACGTGGTAATATTATATTATCGGAAAATTGATTACCTTTCTAAGTAAGGTCGTAGTTCATTAAAATAACATAAGTACTACTACATTGTGTATTCCTAAGCAAAGCTTGTAAGACATTTCTTTGTCAACTTGCATGTTAACTTTGCCAATCGAAACATTGCAATTAACTTATTTTAATAGATAAAATGGGTTTTCCCCTTGCATTTTAAAACGATTTTACTGCGTTATTTCCTGTTAAGTAGCACCCATTGACGACTTTAGCACAAGTTATTAGCTGTTTTATTAATATTATTGACTTTGAAAACAATTATCGGAAAACATTAAAAATCAAAATCTAAGAATTAACGACTTTATTGATAATATTGCACGGTTTATAGAACAGGTAATGTACATATGTAATTTTTTTATATATTCTACATATAAAAACATGCTTAATTATTTATTTCTGAGGTTCCAAATAGGTTAAAATAAAAGTTTTATTGATAATTTTGTTAGGTATCTAAGTTAAAATGTTGATAAAAATTGTCAAATTATTAATCAATTTAACTCTATTTGTATATTTAAAATATGACATTATCTAATAATATATACTATATAAAAGAAACTATATGCTTATACCAAACTAAATAATGTACAAAATCGATCCAAAATCGCAGCGTTCGCAGGGTAGTGTGCCCAAGAGGCTGGCGGCATTTCCCCGTTGGTTCAAATACGTCTCAATAGATTCGTAGTATCTAGTTTTCTAATATTTTCTCTGAACTTTTAAGCTAAACAGTAAAGAATATTTTTCCTTATCAAGTCTATGGGAAAAGTTTTAAAGGTGAATTAAAAGGTGCGCGTAGTCCAAAATATTTGACTTTCAAAGCACGTCGTCAACATCATCTGCTTATTTAAATAACAAACGCTTCTAAAACATAATGTTTAACTTTAATAAATAAAACGGGTTTTTCCCCCGGTAATATTTAAAACAATACTGAAATTTTTAATTTCCTTAAGTTAATATAAATTTATTTCCTAATTCGCCTTAAAGACACATAAAAAGGGTAAATTCACCTTAAATTTGAATAAGTTTCGATACATCTTACTTCTTACTAATATTATACATACGAATTTTTGGATGGATTTATGTTTGTTTGAAGGTATCTCCTGAACGACTGCATGGATCTGCTGAAATTTGGCATATGTGTAGAACATAACCAGAAATAACACACATAGGCTACTAATTAAGTTTTTTTTTTAATTCGGCGCGGACGGAGTCGCGGGTGAGAGCTAGTATTTTATAATTTAATATTTCGTTACACTTGAAATATGGAAGATAAATATGTTCACATTTTTTGCTTGCTTTATATTTGTATAAAAAATTATTCTGCACAAAAATTATTAACTAAACCACTAATATCTATAGTTATAATTGACTTTGCCTTTAGACTAGCAGTTGTCTGCAACTTTATCTATGCGGGAATAAAACAAATGTCGTCTTTTAGTCTATTTCACTACGAGATAGCTTTAAAACAATGGATGAATTTTTTAAATCGGTTTGTACTTTCGGGGGCTATTCAATGCAAACAAACAATAGAATGTCTATAATATCTTATATATAAAATTCTCGTGTCCTCCGAAACGGCTTGACCGATTCTCATGAAATTTTGTGAGCATATTGACTAGGTCTGAGAATCGGCCAACATCTATTTTTAATCCCGCGCGGACGGAGTCGCGGGCGACAGCTAGTTAGTACATATAAATTATATCTTTTATCATTAAACAAGAAACTTATGTTAATAAATTGGAACTATATCACTACTATAAATATTTCTCTAATTAACTAAGCTAATATTTATTCAGTTTATCTAACACGTTTTCCTTATTAAAGATAAGATGTCAATCTACAGTTCAGATATTATGGATAGTAAATTATATGCTGCAGAAGATTACATAACAGTTCATTTTAATGTCATTGCGTATATTAATTGTAATTTATATAATAATAGGTGACGCCTGTGATTCCTTCCGCGTGGAGAAAAAAAAATGTTAGTAGCCTTTGTGTTCTTCCAGACTTATTCTACATCCATGCTAAAATTCATCAAGATAAGTTAAGCCATTCTCGAGATACCTTGTAACAAACATCCATCTATCGATCAATCCAAATATTCGCATTATTAATGTTATTAAGATAAGATAGCTGAATTAAAAAAAACATAACAAGTAGCCTATGTGTGTTCACCCAGGCATTTATGCCAAATTTAACAGTAGTAGAGCCCGCTTTAACATTTACGCACGAATTGGCCCGACTCGCTCGGTGAAATACCACGACCACGCAAAAGACAGGCGTGAATAGGAAGCAATTCTGCGTTTCGTCTGATGAGTGTGCGTCCCGGAGGCCTAATTTACTACTCTTTCCCTTCCCACCCTTTTTCTTATAAGGAATGGATGGATGTGGAAGTGGACTTTTCGGATGAGAGAACGCATGGAAAGAGGACATAATTTCTTTCTGTGCATCCTCTTCTCCGTCGATTAAAGGTAGGCAACGCGTGTGCAATTGCGTATGTCTATGGGCAACGGTCACTTCGCTATTTCAGTGATTTCAGGTGGCCGCTTGCTCGTTTGCCACCTTATGATATAAAAAAATCAGCGACATCTGTGCCGTTTTGCCTTCTAATAAACATCTATCGATCCAAACATTCGCATTTATAATATTAGTAAGATTTGCCTTATTCAAAGTAATGAATACGATGGAATCGTCTGATATAATCTTAGATAATCTTAATAATGTTTATTATTCAATATCCATGACATTATTGATTGATGGAATTGTACTTTGTTTAATTTTCATATTAAATCATGAATTATTTAAAGCTATGCACAGTTGTGCATCTCCTGCGTATAAATTTTATAAAAAAATATTAAGTAACATGTGCGCAGTAAAATTGAAACTATATATGTATATCCATTTTCATAATATCTACTTAAACTAAATGCACGTAACAAAAAAAATGAAATGACAGTTTAATACGCCCAGCGATTATAGAGAAGATTATTTTTTTCCAACATTGCGAACAATTTGTTGACACGCAAATTTCTTGAAGATTATTAGAGTTTTTGCATGTGAATCTTTGTCAAAGACAAATCATCAGCGATTACCTTATAAACAAAAAAAAATCCTAAGAGCAAGCATCAAATGCGGAACTTTAAGGTAAAGAGAGACATTTTGGTTATACGTTCTTCTTTTATGTAAAGACGTTAAGATTTACTGTAGTGAAATTAAATAAAATGAATTATGATTTTAATTAAATTATAAATTGATGATTGCATAAACATAAAGTAATGAGTTTGAAGTAGATGGCTACAAATGTTGAGGAAGACCACAGAAAGTATGGATTGGATGGATCGAAAGAGGATACCTCTTTCGCATATGCGTAAGGATGGAGTGGAGATATGTCCGCTGATATAGATCTATAGAGGAGTAGTACATACTGTGTAGAACCTTCGAAATTATAAGTTTCCATTTACATCATGATTTGTCTATTGATAACATCTATTGGAATAAACCTCTTTACTTCAGATTTTAGTCAGAATAACACAGAAATTTATCCCAAAAATGACATAATGAATTTTTAGCTATTCACCGTACTACGATCAAAAATAAAAAAATGTATATATAGTGTAAGAATGACAACAATACGGCCTCACAGATTGTTATGTGTCATTGTCATATTCACCTCTATTTGGTGTCTTCGTTCCTAGCTCGCTGTTATGAATACAAATTGAAATAATTGACCTCTAACTACGCTTATTTTTCTTTTCGTACTTCCGAATGCACCTGATTCACACTGTCACGTAACACCGTCTTCCTCATTCTTGTTTTGTTGTAGATTGTACACAAAATTATAGTCAACATGTGTAACGACAAAATTATGATAAGAATATTTACTATACAAAGACTTTGAGTGATGCCTCTGTTATCATATTACTAGGAATATTTCGTTTGTGTTTTGTTTTATCGGATTTTTTTTTATTATTATTTGAATTGACTTTTATACCCGGTCAAATCAATATTTAAGAAGGTTTTCTTACAAAATATAACTTACTAACATTATGAATGCGACAGTTTAGATCGATGGATGTTTGTTAAAGGTATCTTCAGAACGGCTCAACGTATCTCGATAAAATTTGGCACAATTGTAGAACATAATCTGGAAGAACACATAGGCTACTAAATTGTGTTTTTTTGTTAATTTCGCGGGTGTTGCCGGAAAAGCTATTATACAATAAATATTAACAATTACTACTAATAAATCCTCCTTATATATAAAAGCTTATAGTGAGTATAAAACATGTTAATCATCATAGTGTTCACGATACCTATGCTACGTTAGTCTGACAATGGAGACGCGTGGGTTGATGGATGTGGTAATTACAAAGTTCAAGGTCATATATGTATTATGGCAGGCAAAGATAATACAATGACGATTGGTCACCGTCCAAAGTCAAAGTTTGCGATGGTTTTTAATATAGGGAAGTTCAAGAATAATTCAAACAGTTCGAACCTTAGTCAGTCATAGAGCAATTCATGTACTTCAGACTTTGGAACTGGGAACTTTGCTCTTCGTTCTATACGTAAGTTAGGCCTTTCGTACACAAGGTAATATAAATCTACGCAACGGGAATTTTAGATGTTAGGCGATATGCGCAATAAAATGTTATTGAGGTTCATACATTAGCCGACATTCTGTTCTTACGTCGCCATAAACAAGTAAGTCCGTAAGAAAAGTTGCAGCGATTACAAGAAATCTATTTATTTGACATGTGGTCGACTGTATTGACCGAATAGACGAACCAAACGTTGTGTGTACACTGCGATGCTCGCAACAGTACGTTAAAATATTAGTTTTGAAGATTTATGCGTTGCATTGTGTACGACAGGCCTTATTAAATACTTTAACCGCTGCAAACATAGTTTATTGAAAGGAGATTTTTTTATTTATAATATTTAAATTGCGAACTTCTCAGATATAGGTATTTACCATAACAGTGTTATGGTACATGAAAAAAATCGTTTCTGGTCTAAATGTTGATTATTTCTACAAAACTATCTCATTGTTAGCCATCTGTCATAACTTTACGGCCGAAAGCGCGTGCTGCACTGATGAGATTTCTTTTATTGCCGACTAGAGAGCAATGTCGTGATTCGAACAAGCTGACAATAAAATATCCAACTTTATTATCATTGTACACTCGTGCAGTAAAGTGTTGCATGTTGCATAACTTTTCATACGACAGAAATGTAAATATAACATTTTTATAGACAACTATGTTTTGTACCGAAGTCATATAAAAAATTATAGAATACAAGATGTCGCCCACGACTACGTCCGCGCGGTATAAAAAAACTTAATTAGTAGTTTATGTGTTGTTCTCGCCTATGTTCTGTATCTATTCAATATTGGAGCGAGATCCATGGAGCCGGTCTGGAGATACCTTCTAACAAACATCTATTCATCCATTCATCCAAACATACGTATTTATAATATAAATAAGAAGTAAGATTATTACTAAAGAGGTGATGAATTCATTGACATTTTAATAGTAGTTAAAAAAACAGATTCAGTTTTAAATAAAGTAATTACTGAGTAACTGTTATTTATCCCGACAAGTCGATGAAAGCACAATTTAATGTGTACCTAAAATAACATAAACTGTACGCGACTGTACTTAAATAAAAATATGAAGATATTGTTTTATTTTTTAGTGGATTGTAACATAATAGTAAAAAGATATTTTGCAGGTAACAGTAACAAACCTATTAAAGCATTGTAAATATTTCTTAAAGTCAGTAATTAAGATTTTACTTAGCTCTTAATTAGTACACTCGTAAAGTAAAAACAAGTTTACGTAAATGTAAAAGTTGCAAGGCATGTGTCCTTACTGTACAAAACAAAAATTCGTTTTTTCTGCATATGGTCTAGACTCTAGAGTAACGGTTTTTCTTGTCTTTGTTAATTTACATATAAATACATATAAAAATACAATATTCAATATGAGTACTTAAAGTGATGTAACAATGATACATGACAACAGAAAATAACTTTTTTTATAACATACTAGCTGCGGCCCGCGATTTAGTCCGCGTGGAATTAAAAAAACTTAATTAATTCCCGGCAATTATTCGAATTTTTTTCACCTTTTAAAACTTCCCTAAATCTCCAAGTCACTCCCGAACTCATGACCAAGATAAGATAAATCCGTTCAGCCGTTCTCGAGTTTTAGTGAGACTAACGAGCAATTGATTTTTATATATGCAGATATAAGAATATTAAAATAACGAATAAAAACATATTGTATGTTACTTATTAAATATCACAATGTACTTTGTTCATTAATAGTTCAATATCGTACAGTCACGAAGATAATGATTCAAGTTTGTTGGGATAACTTTTACAGTTATTAAAATCTTTACTCGTTCTTAGCAAATAGTAAATTAAATGTACACATTTTTTTCTAATATTTATTTTTGTAACTCTAATAATATAGATTTGGAGGTTCACGTTCATTCACAATTTACTTAGGAGCGGTGATTACTAATTTATTCAACATTTGACTAGTTTTTATTCTTATTATGTTTATGATTTTTAAGACTTTAAGTCTTAAAAATCAATTTCTCATTCCAAATATATCTTAACACTAAAAATATTGTAAAAACTCTATCAATTGAATTTATTTTGCAGCGTATTGTAATTTATACTTTTTACCACGCAACTATTTCAAACCTATACTTAGATGATTTTTTTATAAATTTCAATAGTACCGCAATTGTTAGACTGTTCAATTACCTGTCGATCTAAACATAGCATGTTAAATAAAATCAAGCTTTGTGAATATATAATCAGTGAATTTTATTTTATTATATTTGGTATCACTGTTGTTAACGATTGTACTTTGTACTATAGTTCTAAGGTCCTTAATTAACGATTGAATTTTACAAGCACGCTCTAATCATCTAAGGTGAATAATATACAAGCGAGCGATTCTACAATCAACATTTTTTAGCTTCCTTACATTATATGAATTGTGAAATCATTGCGAAGAATGACAAAACGGTCCTTGACTGCCAGGTGAGGTTCTTCACCTCTAAATATGATGAGAAAAAGTATTTTGCTATTATGTGACTGTCATTAATTTGCAATGTGCGTATTTTAAAATGTTTGCAAAAACTTAATTTAATTGCAATAATTATAATGGATTAAAAATAAAATTTAAGTAAGATTTTTTTTATTCTAGAAAACAAGTTTAAAATCTGAACCTCTTGTTCATTTTAAGATTGATTTGTCATCCATCTTGTGTCATGAAATAAAGTAGGTAAGAAAATAAAGTTTTTTTAATACCATGCAGACAAAGTCACCAGCAACAGTTAGTCTGTTGTAATATATTCAATAGCACGGGATAATATTATGACCAGGAATTGTAACCACACGGCGCATAGTCCCGCTATCCGCATACCGACATTCAAACGAAGCTTGCGATATCAAACGAGGTACCCGTAATTGTATAACAGATCACCCTGTACACATTAGTAATTTATAACTCACAGTACAATTCACGAGGGAATATTCAATTTCCCACAACAATCATAGATTTATTTGTTTTCTTGTTGATTATCATTGCTTTATTTTTCTTTATGTACCTTAATAATTATTGCACTGCAACAGTTTTAGCTCTACCAGGACCTTTTTTTTTCAGAGGGGAATGCTTTATGCATACTCCGCGCCCCGGAGGGGACGCGGTAGTTATGTGGGAAACTCCTTCATAGCGGAGGCATACCCACTAAACCCCTCTGTTCCTCCAACGCATCGGGACGGGACCACGGGCACGCTTTCGCTCTCGTCCGCGGCCCCGTCTGCGAAGGTCTACCAGGACCTGGGAGAGTTTTAAACGGCGCCCTCTTTTTCTTACCAGGCAATACTAGGCTACGTGAGACTTATTCGGAGAACTATGGCGCCTTTTTCTGTCGCCCAACGGCGCCCTATCCTTACGCCGGCCCTGCACTGACTCTACAAGTTTTACAAAACTGACTGTAACTTTTAAATTAAGAAAGCACATAAAATATATTATTATATTTCAAGACAAGGAACACATTATTTTAGTATGGTGTGACTAAACTTGTAGTGTCGCATTTTCCTGCCTTTACCTTGGCCCTTTAGAATGGATCTTTATTTCGTGGCATGTTAAATTTTCCTCCAAATAACCTTTCGTTAATTTCCGGGGTCTAACGCACTTATCTTGACTTATGTCCTTGTGATTCATCTGTCTATAATTTATGATTTGTTATGTTTTAACGTCTACATCAGTATAATATTATATTAATAACTAATAATAGTTATAACTTTTGTCACTTCTCTTGATATTGTAAATTAATATCTTTTGTTATAAAACATTACGTATCAACATATGTCTTTGATGACGTTATGGTGGTCATCTTTTGCAGAGTACATGTTTACATTCCTACATTTTACCTTTTTTATAATCTAACAAGAAGAACTAGAAAAGAGATATACATTTGTTATGATTTTGAAAATGGAATCATATCTTACGTAATATTATCATTTTAACAGTAGTACAGCCCGCTTTAACATTTAAGCAGGAATTGGCCGGGCTCGTCCGGTGAAATACCATGAGCACAAAGAAGACAGGCGTGAAGTGGAAGCAATTCCGCGTTTCGTCTGATGAGTGAGCGTCCCGGAGTTCTAATTTTAGTCCTCTTTCCCTTCCCACCCTTTCTCTTATAAGGAAAGGATGGGAAGTGGAAGTGGATTTCCCGGATGAGCATAGAAAGGAAAAATATATTCTTTCTGTGCATCCCCTCCTCTGTCGATTAAAGGTAGGCAGCGCATCTGCGATTGCCGATGTCTACGGGCGACAATCGCTTCGCTATTTCAGCGATTTCAGGTGGCCGCTCGCGAGTTTATGATACTAAAAAAATGCCATTACAACACAATTCTATCTCATTTACAGCAGTTAAAATTCACGGTTAATAAATACAAATGTGTTTAAATATAGTGTTTGCTATACTGTGTTTGGTTCACCACTTGCTTTAAAAAAACAACAATAAACATAGCGAGTGCCGGTCCGAGACATTTTAATAACATTTTTTTGGTATCAAAAGCCCGGCTAGATGACCATGCCTCAATCCGCCACGCGCCGTTGCTCGCGGCCTCTGCTCGTTATGACAGAAATTTACAATTACATAATCTGTAGATAAACATTAATGACGCCATTTTGTCATTGTGCTTCGGTATTTTAAAAATGCCATTGCGTGCAATGTTGGCTGTAACTGAGTAATTCGTACCTTAGCAACCATATGGCTAATTTAAATTGTCTTGCCAATCTTGTTTTTTTAGTTTAATTAAACACTATAGTAATTATATTTTTAAATAGGAATATCTTTGATACGATATAGCTATAGTTAATCTTTTGTTCCTAAAGGATCAAGTGTTATAGTATTAATGCCAGGAAATAAGAAAATAAAAATATATGTTACCTGCCTACGCTTTGCAACAATATAAGGTATAATAATATCCTATCTTGGTGCTATAATATTGGCAATGCCCAAAGAGAGAGATGTCTGGTATTAGAAATGAAATAGAGCTATGTATTTAATATATAAACGAGTCTGAATATTCGTAAAAAGTTTAAAAGTGGGTATACAATAGTAAAATTATCTATTTTTCAGTGAGCCTCTGTTGTAATAATACACAGGCGAGTTTAATATGAAATACAGTGGGAAAAACATTAAGAATAAAAAACTTATTTCCTCTTTCTTGTTGCAGCAATGTCGGCCGATGGGTCGACGACAGATATCAATGGGCTGCTCAACGATACTGGTGAGTTATACTTTTTAATTCTTTCTTAATTATTTATTTATTTATTACAAATTTATCTAATCAGAGTTGCGTGAAACTTGTTTGGCAACATTTGGACTAAGAACATACCAACTTCGGCTATTAAATAAAATGTATCCACCACACCAATATTCAGTCCAGTCTAAAAATGACAATAATAGTGCCGACTAATTTAATAGTTTTAATTCAACTTTAGCAAATTATTTAAAAAAATTGCTTTCTCAACCCCACAAATATATTTTTTTTAACATACATACGACTTGCTACTTACGTACAACATACCGCCATCTATATAATTATTACTTTTTTTACTCGAAAAGCGCCATCTATGTGGCACACGGTAAAATATACGTGTTTCATTAATGTTTTACAAATATTCTACAAGATGGCGCTAGGAACAGCAACGACTTAAACCGGAATTATAATAAATATTTTTCAACAGATGTCGCTGTATTTTTTCGTGTAGACAGTAAAACTATTTTAGATATATTACACTAGATGGCGATATGTGGATCATTTTTTTTTGTTATGTTAAACAAAAATATCGGTGAAAATTTTCTGAATTCGGAAGAAAATACCATTATGTGTTTCTCCTTAATTTTCACAACACCTACCTAGGTCATTGTTGCCATAATCAACATACGTCATATTTTTATGTAAGATATTTATGTAATGAGTCCTTGACTTTAGATTCAGGAAAATCATTGTTGTTTGTACGTAGCTCCAAGGATGGACGCAAGAAACCCTATCCAAATATCCAGTTAGGTAATCCATTACGTAATACCATTAGAGACGAATCCATATTGCGTCAGAGTGACGCTAACGCCCT
>NW_013529520.1:2082781-2102786 GCF_000836235.2 Papilio xuthus | reverse complement strand
GTTTGTTAACGAGTTGACATAGTAATTTAAAATATTTTTTTGGATAAAAATATCTTAAGTTAAATGAACTTAATTGTTACAAATGTCCGAGCTTATGTTATATATTGGTATCATATATTTAGGGTTAATACCATTTAGATTTATTGATATTTATAATTTAATCTTATGTTTAATAAATTATGCATACGGTAAAGGTAAATAACCGTATGCTAGGGGAAATTCCAAAGATTAAATGCGATGTTTTTTGCCATTTAAAAGACTATTTCAAACTTAAGTGAACTCTATCCGTATTGTTAGGACGGGATGTTGTAATCACTGTTATTATGTAAGATTTTCTTTTAATATAAGTTAATGATTGAAAATGTAACAATAAACTTTGTCTTATAGATATTTTACAGGTAGACTGTTTCATACAAAGTAGATTTTCGAAATGTCACGCGTTTAACATTTGTCAAATGTCTCTGGTGACCTGTGTTTTGGCCTCACTTTTGTCCTCCTTATAACCTATTACGGATATACCTGTCTATAAGTTATAAGTCTATGGTTTGTTGATTATAAAATACACAAACCTACTTCTCAGAAGAAAGAGAATTAACAAAATCGAATGCTGGTTGTTTCTGGGTTAGTTACAAAATTAAGAAAGTTCGTACATTCATAAGTCTACATCCGCCAAAACAGATTTTCCAAACTTTCGACATGACTGATTAAAAACAACATTAATTCTCAGTACTCCTATGTGGATTTATTGTTTATAGCGATAAAATATATACTTGTTATTGTTTACTTACGTTACGTAGTCAAATATTATATTCTGAGTCACATGTTCTGGTGACGTCTGTATAGTAAATAATTTTTTTTTAAATTAATGGCTACTTATTTTCATCGTAAAATTATGACATTTATGAGATCTGACGCAGTAGTATGATCTCATCGGTTTCGCGAATCTACGTAATTTTTTTTGCGTAATTAAGTTACGGTTTGAGCATGCGAAATTTTTAATACGCAAGTTTCATTGAAGACTAAAACTGCTTGCGACGTTCATTTGTTATTATGTACTTTTATTAAAAATATAATTATTAATTCTTATTGTTTAAAAGTTTACTTTGGTTGATTTTCCTTAAGTCAATTCGTTATTGCGTACTTATAATTTCAATTGTGAATACTATTATAATTTTGGGTAAATGCTAAGAATCTGTAAGTAAATAAAATTTAACAGAGAATCTTGTTGTAGGCCAAAATAAAAACATACATACAACTGTTCAATCAATTAGCTAAACACGTCAGTACGATGCTATGTTTTAAACGGTTTAAAACACGTGTATCCCGAACTGTGGACTGTTGTTATAGAAACAAGAAGCTTAGTTCAATATATTATTAAACAGTAACACACCTCGTATTGGATATTGTAAACGTATCTTACTTCTTACTATTTTAAATGAGAATGTTTAGATGCATGTTTGTTAGTTATGTCCAGAAGTGCTAAACGGATCTCGTAAAAATTTACACATAGAAAAAAATATGAGCTGACTAATTAAGTTTTGTTTTTAATTTTATGCTATCAATAAATTAATTTCACCGTCCAGTATCGTGGACGACTAATAAAAATATAGGAAAGGGAATAAACATTTTCAATCATGCAAAATTCTTGCATTTTATTGACTAGTGTAACTAATAAGACATTTTTCGTTCGAACGACATTCGAAGTACTTTAATTATTTAGTTTCAAACGGACATGTTAGAAAGTTAAAATAGTGTATAAGAAAAAGACATTTTATACATGAGCTATTTATTTTCCTGACCATCTTGACTCCTTGTCATCTTTATTTCTATGTCTATGGCACTCATAGTGACGTAATTAGTCGTACTACGTTTTATACATTGTAGGATATTGTTATTGTTATTATTTCATTGAACATTTTGTACGCTCGATTGCGTCAAACAAACAATGGATGGTATTGTTATGTTGTCAACTGAGACAATGTGTTTGACGTCTGATGGAATAAAGGGAATTCAGTTTTAAGAAAACTATACTTATAAATTTTTAGTTTAAACTTTCAGTACGATTCAGTAGTTTCTCAGGTTTTCAGGATTAATCTAATATTAATATTATCATCAAGATATAGAACCGAAATCTTTGTAAAATATAAAAGAGTAAAAACATCTAAATTTCATTTCAAAAATTTTCCATCGAAAATTTATGTTATCTAAGACTTCTTACAGTACTTTTCCTTTCCTTTGACTCATATAAAGTTTTGTCGACCGCCTTTGTCTCACAACCGTAAACAGTGAGATGTAACGATAAGAGATCCGTGCTGTAACCTTCGGAGACGAGACGTGCTTATGTCAAGCGAAGTACGCGCCACATTTCCTGTATACTATGTGACATAATGTAAATATAACACTATGCTTCTGATTGTTTCGTAGAATTTAACCACATCAATACTTAACATCACGAGAAATCGTAGTTAAACAAAATCTTATTTATAAAACTACTAAAGAACGACAGCCGTTTCTTTGCTTTATTGAAATGTTACAAAAAAAAAGGTCTTATAGAGTCAGATATATTTTTTCTAATATGAGTTTACCTTTTTATATTGTAACTAGCTGTTGTTCGCGACTCTGTTAGCACGGAATTAAAAAAACTTAAAAAGTAACCTATTTGTTCTTCCTAGCTATGTTCTACATGTGTGCCAATTTCATCAAAATCCGTTGAGCGTTTCCGGAGATACCTTCAAACAAACATCCATCCATCTAAACTTTCGCATTTATAATATTAGTAAGATTAGAATATTATTTCTATGGCCTTATCTCACTCACGTGGGGTCCTTAATGTTTTGGCTTAATTTTTACGGCCAGTCTGTCGTCAAAACTTGGGAGAAAATTTTAAATTACATACGCAAATTTATAATTTAAAAACAAATTAAAGTAGGAATGTCATGTTTTTACACAACATTAAATCAAGTTAATAATCACAACATAAACAAGGCAATAAGCACATAGAATATTTATCAATAAGAATTTTCCATTCTCGTTTTAAATTGTTTATTTGCTGTAAATTTAAACAGTTCAATGGTTTTGTCATGACACCTTTTATGGTTTTAGCAGTCAATGTACTGTAAAATGATAAGACAGTGTTCTTTGTATAGCTATCATTTATAAGATTTTTTCGTCTTTTCGAACACAGAAATGAACGTTCAGTGTTTTTTTTAATTCAGATGTATAACATCTTCAGCCAATTATACGTTCCTGCTGTGGGGCTCGGAGCTAAGTTAGGAGTGACTAGGCCATAGTCAACCACGCTGGCCATGTGTGGGTTGGTTAACTTCACACATATCATTGAATTTCTTCTCAGATATGTGCAGGTTGCATCACAATGTTTTCCTTCACCGTAAGAACGTCGAATAAATGTACATATGTAAATCGAAAATCGAAAAACACATTGCTACATTGTATTCGAACTCAGGACCTGAAGATTGCAAGTCAAATGCTTAACTCTGAGCCACCGTCGCTCAGATGTATATATACTAAAGTATTTTTTGTTATTGATCTGTTAATGGAAGAAATAATACAGTTATGTTTTGATAACGCGGACACGTCGAGATAGCATTGATTGGGGGAAGGTTCCATTCCAGTACGATAACAGTAGATAAGAGAGTCAGGGGTCGAACGCCGGCTATATTAGTATGATAATATTATCGCGCCCCCTGCGGATCACTATATTGATAATCCCCGACAAAGTTACGTTATCGAATATTCGTAAAACTTATAAAATAATAGGGAAATGTTACATTATCATCACAATAACCTTTTGGAACAGGTCATTGACTTTGCTTTAGATTATTGGCATACTAAAAAACGGACAATCTAACCTATTAATATGTTGAAGACTAAGCTATAAAAATAGACTAAGTTGTTTCAGAGTTACCCTAATTGAAAATCCGTAACTTTGGATACTCATTTTACTGACTATTCCTCATTTTATTTTCTAACTAGCTGTGTAATACAACTTACTTAATAACCTATGTGTTATTCCAGACTATTTTCTACATCTCTACCAAATTTAATTGAGATCCATTCATCCGTTGTGGAGATACCTTCAAACAAACATCCATTCATTCGTTCTTCTAAGCATTTATAATATTAGTAAGACTTTTGTAATATCAATTGAAACATTTTGAAGACTTCACTATAAATACGTTCACGGTCAGTAATGTTTATAAATTGTTTAATTGGTAACAGCCAGTAACAACATACGCTTAGTGTATATTTTGATGTCGGAAACTATTTTTAATGATATTAACCTTGAATAAAGTATTTTGTCACCGTACAATTAATCCTAATCCAAAGTAATAGTCCTGTGAAAATTTGAGTATTAAAATGTTGTAATCATATTTTAGAGTGTAACAACAAGAAATTGGAGAGTTTACATGATACGCTTTTAGATATTTTAACAACCAATTTAAAAAAATCATCATATTTATTTTACATTTCTAAGAACTAAAAAGTATTTTTTGCCTGATGATAATGCCTATCAAGTTGTTTTTTTTTTAATTCTGTGCAGACGGAGTCCGGGCGACAGCTAGTTAATTTTATAATGATTTTTCACCTCTTTTGTGAACTTTTTCGTGTTTATTGGACGCATAAAACTTATTTAGCTGACGTCATTTAAAGGACAGTATGGCGTGATGTTGATAATTATATTGTAAATCGTGTTTTATTTTGATGAATGTAAATACGTCATCTATGACCTCTCAGCGGTGTAATCAAACGATATTATCCGCAATGTTTGTACGCAGTGTTCTAGGTTAATGTTTTACAACGCCAATAACAGGTTACATTTCTATAATGTGACGTATTGAATTTTTATATTAAAAACTTCCGTATTGTTCTAACACTTTGATTAACTAAGCTGGTTTTCAATAGAATTATATTGGAAGAAACAACGAAGACTGGAAATTCTGCTTATTTTGAATGAAGGTCGTCTTAATATCTATCCTTTTTTTCAGAGAGGAATGCTTTGTGCATACTCCGGGGTTTTCCTCCATAGCGGACACCCCCGTGTCCATTACCAAAGGGCTATTGATGCCTCCTTCTGCAACATGACTGTTTCGCAGAAGGAGGCAACCGCTGTCCATGACCTCTCGATTCCTAGCATGGCGCGTATAACGCCAGAATGCGAGAGGTTACTGTCTTAATATCTATCCTAAAAACATGCAATAACACTGTAATATAATCAGTTATTAGCTCAGACTATTCCATTTAGTTTCTTTTTTTATATTTTATGACTTTATGTAAATTATTGTATGACAAATGTACAAATAAAGTAAATCTTATCGCAACGTACCAGCTTACATTTATTTCAGCAATTTAATGTCGTGTCCATGAGTACTGAAACTTTATGGATAATATGAAAACTCATTTCCTGAAAGATTTCATACGAATTAATATGATAAAATAACATTGAAACAATTTCCTTGTACTCTTTCCTTAACGATAATAATAAAAAGTTTTATTGAATATCTATAAAACATAATCATCTATTTATAAAGTTGTAAAACTCAATGATAAAGCTCTTGGTAGGAGAATAATCAAGATTTTTTAACGTTATTGGATACAGTTCTTGCTTCTTTATCGCTACTGTTTTAAATAAATAAAAATATTTACGAGCTAACTAAGATATGGTATGTATATTAAGCGTCAATAGCCTGATGGTTAAGGGTACGGATTTCCGATCACGAGGCTGGGGGTTCGAATCCCGCCATTCAACTATTGTCGTAAACCTAGCACAAGCTTAAAGCTTATTTGGAATGGTAAATATTTAAAAAAAAATCATTGGGTTCATATTCAAATATGGTTGTCGAGTTGTTTATGCCTAATGTCAATTCTTCACATTGTTATGTCATGTATTGTCAACATTAATCTTAGGTTACTAAGATCAAATTCTCTGTATAAAACATGTCATTTTATACAGAGATTTTGGTCTTAGAAATCCACCGTAAATTACATCTGTGAACTGTCCTTATAAAGTTGTTTGTATTCATTTTTCATATCAACATGTTTACGTTATATTTTTCGGCACAAACAGCATCGTTTACTAATTGACCTCAACCTTTTAAACGCACTAAACGCAGTGTAAATAAATTATTTTTTATTTAAGACGACAAAATGTTTTTATTATTACTAGAAATATCCATCATTTATCAAATATTCTTTTTTTTATACAGAAAATTAATTTTAATGCTATTTAATTTTGTTTTTAAATTATTATATAATTTCATTTTAATTTTTTCTTTTCTTTTCAGCAAGTATTTTTTTGTTTTTATTTAACTCACATTTTTTTTCAATTTCAGAATCGGATCTCACTGGGCTATCGCATGTCGGTAAGTACATCATACTTTTTAAAATTTCATTATCAAAGAATACTTCTAAATACCTCAATAATATAATCTTAATTTGAATTGTCCTTACTAATATAATTATTTGTTACGCAAGATTGCGTTCAAAAATAAGTAAAAACAAATAGCTTAGTAAATAAAGGTTTATATGGCTGAATCACATTCATAATTTATCTCATTTATCTTTACGAGCAAAATTAAAGGAAAATAGTATCAGAATTTTACTCCATTATTAAATTACGATTAAACAGTAAATGCAATAAATTATGTTTTTTTTTAATAACAAAAACAATGATGATGTCAGTTCAGTCTACGGTCAGTTATTAAGATAATCGCAACCTTTTTATCGATATCTTTCGATAAAACGTCACTAAATGTGAAATTTTAATTGTAAATATGATGAAATATTTAGTCTAAAAACATATAATAATTATATAATAAGTAATAATTTAGAAAAAAAAATTGATAAAATATCGATTAAATTTAAAAATTAATCCACACGACTGTACCAATTTTGAATGGAATTTACGTATTTTCCTTATAGAAATTTCGTTGAGATAAAATTTTACATTTTTTACTACTTATTATCGTAAAAATATGATGTCATATTTTATAGTTATTGGATACAAACAATAATATATTATATTACTAATATTTATCGATAAATATTTTGTCACAAAACTAATCTTAATTTAATCGAGTGATGAAACAGAATGATTACAAACATAATATCGTCAACATGTTTATCATACAAAATATTATGTTTATTTCTAATAATATACATTACGTATCTAATTTTATTATTATATTTACTTATTAGATTGGAGTTATCTTATTAATAAACCAGCTTTAAGTTCAAGGGTTTAAGGTTCGATATATGATCGTTTAATGTTTGAACTCTATATTATTTTTTAAGAATTTTAATTTATAATAAACACTAACTGTAGCACGCGACTTCGTCCTCTCGGAATTAATAAAAATGTTAATAAGTATCCTATGTGTTCTACCAGACTGTGTTCTACATCTATGCCAAATTTCATAAAGATCCGTTGAATCGTTCCTTGAAGGTATATTCAAACAAACATCCATCCATCCATCTAAAGTTTCGCATTTATAATATTAGTAAGTATGTAAGTTTAATGGTAAAGAAATAAATTCTAATCTTTTATTCATATTATTACGACAGCAAAGAGAATTGACGTAAACAGATATTGACAGCTTCCGACATGCTCTAAGCGAACACTGGATTGTTATCGTTTGTATTCCATTTGATTATCCATGAGATAAACAAAATTAATACAAAACAAAACAAACACAGACTGATGGTATTTTGCTGATTGTTACGAAGTATTTACATATTTAATAACGGAACAACAACTTACAAATCTAGATTTAAACGAAATTACTGCCTTTGTTGAATTAGCTAAATACATGGATTATTCAACCTAGTGCAATTAAGTAATGGTAACTGGTAAATTGGAAAGAAGCAAAATAATACATAGTCTCGACACAGGCGACTCTATCCTTTCTTGTTCAACACCAGCCTGCAGTAGGAGAGAAAAGACGAAACTCTTATGTTGTGCTGACTAAATAAATATCACTAATATAGTCATCTTAATGTAGGGGTATACCAAACAAAGTATGAATGGATTGTGTGAAAGAGGATATGCGTAGGAAAGGGGTAGATTCAGATATGACGGCTGGTAGAGATGTACAGAGGAGTAGTTCATACTGTGCCGACCCTCTAAAGGGATAAGGGCAGGTTGATGATGATATAGTAATCTTAACTTGGTAATAATTATAATTTGTTTCTCTATGTATCGTCGAGTCTCTCGTATCGAATCTTTAATATTGCATCAGTATTGTTAGGCTTCATAACAATAACATTTATCAACTGAAATCTGAACGAAGGATGTAACTAATAAATTACAAAGGAAATTTCCAGTCACACAATTGCATAGAAAATATTCCAGAGTACTATAGTACTTATGTTTCGCAGCAGCAGTGGGCATGCGTTTCAATTAAGGCCTATAACTGTAATTGGCCCGGTGTAGTTGGCCGCAATATGCGCAAACGGAACACACAAAAAGTATAAACTGCATAACACGTTAAAGACGACGGAAAGTAAAGTTATAAGAGGAAGGAAACGAGCGGTAGAATTTAGGTAAAATTTGGAAAATAATAAAGTTAAAATTGAAAATGAAAATATTATAAAACGGGGATAAAGATAAGGATTAGCACGCACTATTTAAATTTATTTAAAACTATGCATTTTTGTATTATAAAAGAAAAAATTTAAAACATTCTAAGTTTGAAAATATAAAAAATTAAAAGAAAAAAAAGTATAAAAAGGTCCGTTTGTATCAGCAACACACGTGTAACAATAAAGTTGATACATCTATATATTCAGTGTCACAGTACTGTATATAAGTGTAAATATTAGTTTTAAGAATAAAAAAAAATAACTTTGGAAAAACACATTGGCTTCTAATTAAGGTTTTTTTTAATTCCTCGCGGGCGAAGTCGCGGGCAACAGCTAGTTATAGTATAAATACTCGATATTACTTGTGGCACTTTGATATTGCAATAATTTTAGTTTTAAGCCCTTTTTAGATTAAATAGCTTTTTGGAGGTTTGACTAATCTTTTTGTAATTCATTATCTGTTAATTTTAGAATGAATTAACAGATGTTTGGCATTAAATTGCCTTTTGATTATCCAAATAACTTACCTAAAATCTGACAACTGAAAATTTAAGGTCTGGTTTAACAATTTGAAGTGTGGACAGGAAATAAACAACATCTGGCATACATCCAACAGATTTAATACGGCATTATTTACTAATACTTAAAACAATGGAAGTGATTATACGCCGACACAACAAAGACGGTTTAAAATAAACTTAATCGTATATTCGGATGTGACAATGGCGATCAAGATGAGTTGTACCAAGTATAGCCTCTCTTTTTCAGATTATTTAAATGTCGAATTTAGGATGCGACGGTAGCGACACTTGTATAAATACAAATTATAGTCTGTAGTCAAACAAGGATATCTGGCTAGGTAAGAGAGGCACTGCTATGTTGATTAGTACGGTCAGGAAATATATAAAACCTACATAGGCATAGAAAACTGCATAAAAGAAAAAACATGATACAGCGGCAGTATGACGAAAGATCTTTTGACATTCAAAGGAGGGCGCTACTGTGCTATCATAAGATAATTCTATTCTAATCTTGGCCATCAATTCAGATATGTGTATGTTTATAATTACAAATAACCTATAATCGTTGTCTACTTATTTTATTTGCATTGAAAATATAAGTTTAAAAATTAATCTATGTGTCGTAATCACTCTGGATGCGCTCTTTACCTTGGTATTCTTTACTTGCAAGAACTTATCAACGGTACGTCAATAGTTGAAATTAAAGACGTGTAATAAAATTTAAAGCATTATATTAAGAATATGGAAAAACTATTTCACCATTTGATCGTTTCATTCGTACTGCAATCATTTCTGAGAAGGGGCAATCTTGTTTTGTTTGTGAAGACTATTTTTGTTTTTCTGAGACGCAGTACGTTTTGTTTTGGCGGTTTGATGCTGTCCAGAAAGTTTTAAATTGTACATAGATTAATGCATACTACGTTAGAGATTTCGTTTTAAACATTTCTTTTTTAAATGACAAGAAATTTAACTATTTGAACAAGGGGAATTATTGTATTTAATGCAAAATTTATTTCTTTTGTTTATACATCAAACAGTTTTAATTATAATTATTCAGTCACCTTCATGTCCAATCCAATGATCATTTTATAAATTAACGTAGTAATGAAACCAGGAACAAACATTAATTAACGCATGAGTTACACAATCAATATGTTATGTTGTCCAACATAACATAGCATTTAATAAATTGCGCAACAAATTACATTGCAATTAATACGATAGTTAATATCAATTGTTGAAGAATAAAATATCTCTGTATATAGAGTACTCTGTGAAGAGAAACAATTAAAATCAACTGTGATTATTTGTGTAAGGTGAAAAAAGATCGAGCGAAATGTGCGCAGTAACCTCGCGGTGCGGCATTGAAGAATGTTTATCGAATAAATTTATTATATCACTAGATAAAAATTAACTATGTTATCTGTGGAGTTTCTATGTTACGACTGTGTTTTGGTTTTTATCATTGATAGTAATCTTAGAACTGTAATGCCCCTAGATTTGTCTCGGAAAATACTATGGAAAAGTACTTACGAATACGATATAAATAAAGATAAGGCTATTAGAATCGATATGGTAGTATCTGTTCATAGAAACGGACTTTTTATCCATTATTATCGATCACTGTATACATGTTCATAATTAGTAAACAAACACATATACAATCAAAACAAAATATTTTTTTTGACTTATTAATTAAATTTAAATATCTTCTATTTAACAGTGGTAGAGCCCGCTTTAACGTCTTCGCACGAATTGGCCCGGCTCGTCCGGTGAAATACCACGACCACACAGAAGACAGGCGTGAAGTGGAAGCAATTCCGCGTTTCGTCCGATGAGTGTGCGTCCCGGAGGCCTAATCTAGTTCTCTTTCCCTTCTCGCCCTTTTTTTTAATAAGGAAAGGATGGGAAGTGGACTTTCTGGATGAGAGAATGCATGGAAGGGGAAAATATTTTCTTTCTGTGCATCCTCTCTTCCGTCGATTTAAGGTAGGCAACGCATATGCAATTGCGTACGTCTATGGGCAACGATCACTTCGCTATTTCAGCGATTTCAGGTGGCCGCTCGCTCGTTTGCCACCTGATATAAAAAAAATCTTCACCTACATAATTTTATTATAGTAAATTATGACCCCGATTCGTATAAGAATTTTCATACTGTGAAACTAGGTAGTGATCGTAACAACTAACCTCAAGAAAGGTGATAAATTTACGTTTTATATCTTATCTTAAAGGACAAAAAGGCTTACATTTTCTATCACAGTATTTCATTTATGTATCATATTTATTCTACAACGATCTTGATAGTGGCTCAAGCACTTGACTTGCAATCTGCAAGTCCTAGGTTCGAATCTCACCATGTACCAATGTGTTTTTCGTTTTCCGATTTCCATATGTAGGCTTATCATCACGTTGATTTAATGTAAAACATTTTAATTGTCAGTATTTAATAAATCATCGTCAAATACATATGACGTCATATACTCTTGCGGAAAAACACTACAAGGCAATAACTTAGGACGACAATTCACGGCTTCTTTGAAAAACAAATTCATTATTGAAAAAACCACATAGAAAAATTTCCACTCAACATGGAAATGTTGGAATCCAATCGTCTACATTAAACTCGTGTCGTTCTTTTGTGGTTATACTAAAATGTATAACAAATGTATTTAAAGTAAGATTATAATTTATGTTTCGTGACCAATATTTGTTCTTTTTATAAAGAATTTAGTATTGTAAAGAGATATGAATTGCAAGAGTAATAGACTATTTTAGTTTTCGTTAAAAGAATCCACGTCGTAATTCGTCGAAAATACTGACGTTGGTAATCTGTCCCTATCAATCAATTCCATTGTTGCTTCAAACATACACCAGTTAACAATTTTCTATTTCAAAAAATGCTTTATTATTCTTTTCACGCGTTCTTTAGAGTTGAGAATAAAACGATAGTAATCAGGTATCAAGTTTCAGAACTTGTGGGGAATCAAAATATTATAGCAATATTTCGTTTTGCTCTCGTTGACATTTGTTATAATTCAAGCAAAACAAAAAAAAAAAAACTTTAGCATAATCGTAACGTAGGATGACTGTTAATTTTACAAATCTCAAATTCTCGCTACAGAAAGTTATCAGGTGGGGATAGACGAAGAAATTATACTGTCAATCAAAGACTTAATAATTTCCTAGAGTTCCCAGTCGTACGAATAGAAAACAGATACAAGAATCCTAACTGTCAAATGTAATAACGTTAAATTATGAACAGGAAAATTGAGATTGGATTATAACTTTCATAAAACAGGTTTAAGTTATTAATATACGGATTTATAAGACTGGTTTGACGGCAAATTATACTGATATAATCTACAAACTTAATAATACAGATTTCTAGGACTTAATATCAATAACTACTCAGATAAAAGAGTAATTTTCTTAATACTATCCACTTTAAATAACCATCGCACAGATTAGTTTTGCATCGCATCACTAGATGGCGTTAGTGTCGCTTGAAATTTAAAACCGCGTTGTTTGAGTGATCGTTAGATTTGATTTTTAAACGCTGATTCCATTACTGAAGGCTTATCGATTTCTTTTGAACCTAAGTAAATGGTAGTGGGTAATGTTACAATAGACCTTGTAATTCATATTATGCTGATAAACGTCGTATAAATATGGGCCAATGCCGACGGAATAAAAATGTTTAAATTGCGAATTGTAATAATTCTAATCAAACGCTTGTCTAGCCTTCATTCTATAGCCGGAGTTAAAACGTGATACGATGAACCTCGAGAGATCAATAATTTAAACAAACAAATTAAAAAAATGTAAGAATATATAATACATCGGACTCAATATTAAAAATACATAGACTTGATATTACAAGGCGAAAATATTTAATTTGTTGTAACTGAAATATGATTCGTAGTAAAAAAACCATTGTCATTGATCCAATTTCGATCGTTAGTTCAAAATAGACGGTTGCAGAAACAGTTTAAAAAATCTTGTGACGTAGAAATCAGATGAGGCGTGGGTGACAAATTTCGTTTCACAATGTCACCAGCTGGCTGGGGTTACCACATGCTTTTATAAAAAAAAGAAATAATATTTTCTATTTTTAAAAATAGCTTCAATATGAAACTTAATAGTTGTTGTGTGAACCGTTAGTTAACAGCTAGGTGTATATAATTTTATAGCTCATTCATTTTGATTACGATTTCGACTAGACTACATTAGTTAAGTAGTCTGTAGTATGCAAGTAGTTCAAGACCAAACTATAAGGCTTATAGCATAGATATATTTAGTGTAGATAAATTTATCTGAAACATAATAAAATATTTTTCCTTGACTCTAATATCAAGATAAACTCAAAATAATCTTCAGATATTTATATTTTTAGGATATTTTATATTTTAGTCATTTAGCGTCTAGAGGTTCTATTTTTTCTAGTTTGTTTTTGTTGAGAAAGTCTAGAGTGTTCTATTTGTTCTATTAGACTATTGAGCTATTTTATTTAATCAGAAATGATGAACCTATTTTTGAGTTCAATAACATGTAACAATTCGTCATTCAATGCAGCTATCGCCATTTAAAAAAAGCTCTTATTCCATCGTTTTAAGTCTCCAATTATAACTCTGGGAGTAATTTTCCTGCGTAATTTGCGCACTTATTTCAAAATGGTGGCGTAATGCGTCGTAGTTGCGGAATATAAGATAGTGACGTATCTGTCTGATGTTGACGTATCCGAATTTTCCATATGCGTAACGCAATATTGTTACAGAATTAATTTAGTCTGTCAAGAAGTAAGACTGCAGATCCCATGAAACAATTCTGATAAGTTTTATTCTCGTATCAACTATATTTTGTGACCGATAGACGATAAACGATCATTATTTTAGACTTTAAGAGTTTGGCAAATTATTTGTTAATATGCGGCATGGTTTAGTACTGTCATGTTTGATAAAATTTGTCATTTTTTTGTTTATTGCGCGTTATGAACTTAACAAAGGCAACTTATTATGTATAGCACGTTTTATGTATAGAGTACAAATATATTAAGAATATGTATGTGAGTCATTTTTGTTTATTGTTAATGTATGCGTGGTCAAGTCGTGCATAATTTAAACATAAATATAAAAGTACCATGGCAACTAAAATCTTGATAAAATGGTATTTAAATGATAAAGTTTTGATTAAATCCTAGCGTGGGAAATCCGATTTGATGTACTTTAGTATTTGCTGTGATATGCAATTATGAAGGATTATAACTTGAGCCACGTGTGGCTTAAAACTTTATTTAAAATTTCTCTTATTTAAATAGTGTTTGACAAATAATTTTACACTTAAGTTATTAATTAACATACTAAAGTTAAACTTAAAATTATAATAAATAAAGTATCTAATTAATTGTAATCACAATCGATTTATTATAAAAAAACAATGAGTTGGTTTATTTTGACTAGTTATTTAGATTCGTATAGGTACATCTATTAGTGTACTTGCTTATTTAAATTACGGTTTAAGAAAACTTTATTACTTTAAAAAAGAATAACAATTCATTTACTTAAGCATATATATGACATTCATATTGTAAGTGTACAGTTTTTTAAACATTGCTAGTTATTACAGAAATTACATTTTTTTTATATCATAAGGTGGCAAACGAGCGAGCGGCCACCTGAAGTCACTAAAATAGCGAAGTGACCGTTGCCCATAGACATACGCAATTTCATATGCGTTGCTTACCTTTAATCGACGGAGGAGAGGATGCACAGAAAGAAAAGATCTCCCCTTCCCATGCATCCTCTCATCCGGAAAGTCCACTTCCACTTCCCATCCTTTCCTTATGAGAAAAAGGGTGGGAAGGGAAAGTGGACTAAATTAGGCCTCCGGGACGCACACTCATCAGACGAAGCGTGGAATTGCTTCCACTTCACGCCTGTCTTCTGTGTGGTCGTGGTATTTCACCGGGCGAGCCGGGCCGATCCGTGCGAAGATGTTAAAGCGGGCTCTACCACTGTTTAAAATTGAGCAAGCATACATGCAAACAAGTTGAGCAAGCAATTCATGTTGAGTTGAGTTGAAGATATGTTTACTAGATGTGGCATAACATAGATTACAAATAAGTATTAGTTTGCCGGGGATATGCCGCCAGCATCTTGGGTACCCTGCGAGCGCAGAGATTTGGGGTCGATGTTTTACAATGTTTGGTTATATTTTTAGTTTGGTTTAGTTTTAGCATAGTATAAATTATAAGCTTATGTCTTAGTTTAAATACGTATTAATTATTTATATAAGTAAATAGCTATACATGAACCTTGGACGTATGATCCAGAATTATTACTTTTATATTTCTATTGCTATTATGATAATACAAGAAGTCTTCGTCATTGCATAACGAGTACACAATATGTAAAACTCCAATAGAAGTTAGACGCGTGACCGTCTCACGTGTCTCATAAGATATTCAACTCTGCCGATGTTGGAATATATTTCTTGTCCATACTGATCGATAACACCACGTGAAGGCTACTACATGATGAGTTGTATTTGAAACCTTGGTCGTCATTAGGATTTCCATACGAACCTGTTTTATTCTGGACACTGACTTTTTTAATTTTAAATAAAAAATAATATATGAATAACGAGTTTTACAAAATATAAATTACTTAATTTAGATCTTGAAATTAAATGAATATGATTAAATAGTAAAATTGACTTCTAAAGAATGTCCTAAAAGGCATCGAGGGAAAAATATATTAATTTTAAATATGAACATTCTTAAACAAACTTTGTAAATTAGATGATTAATGTTCGATTGTTGATCGTTGATTGTTAAAAATCGTTATTAAAAAACTTTTTTCAAACTCGAACTCTCAATAGTGGCTTATAGGATATAGGAAGTCAAAAACTATTTTTCAATCTTTAGTGCCTAATAAACATTGAAAGATTTTTTTCAATTTCAATATTATGTTTTAAGAACTCAATAAGTACGCTAAATAATAAATTAACTAAGTAAGTACTTAAGCAATGAATTATCCTACTTATTTTCATATGTGTTTAGTGGCTACCCTAGTCAGCCAATAACCTTGGCACGGTCCGCCATCACAGCGCGACGTTGTTCCTACCGATGTTTGTATTGGGAGGCTAAGGAGTCGGGACGATTGTATTGAACTTGACCTTTCTTGAATATTTCAAGCATGTTTTCACGGTTAACTGATATCGATTGCCTGACTACTACATACATTGTAATGTCACAAAGATTTTAACTGACCATTCTCGAATAATCTTTATTTTACTTACGTTTGAAATGTCTGAAAGGTATTATGATAGAAGGGGAGATATTAAGATATAAATTATAAGAAATACTCTGAATTTATTTGTAATATTCACCCTTTAAGGTAGGTTCCGAGCCCTTCAGTGGCGACGTATAGTCATCTGATGTTTCTTCAATTTCTTATGTCAGTTATATGTTATGACAGACTAAAATTGATAAATGTGCTTGTAAAATTTGTAATTGGACATCTAGTGATGTACTGATTCTATAAATAGCATTTAGAGATCAATTTATAGAGAATAGCTGTACTCATTTCTATAAACACACTAAATTAAAGAACATCAAATACACAATAAACTTCATTTTATAACGTTAATGTCTTAACCTAACAAGAACTAATAATGCAATTAAAAATTGTATGTCAAATTAGGATAAATGGGTGATATTTGTGAGAGCGTCGGTGGCTCAGGGGATTAAGCACTTGACTTGCAATCTGCAAGTCCTAGGTTCGAATCCCGCCATGTACCAATATGTTTTTCAATTTTCTATTTATATATCTAAATTTATGCGATGTTCTTACGGTGAAGGAAAACATCGTGATGCAACCTGCATATATCTGAGAAGAAAATCAAAGATATATGTGAAGTCAACCAACCCGCACTGGGCCAGCGTGGTTGACTTTGGCCTAAAATAGGGTAGGCTCCGAGCCCATCAGTGGGGACGTATAGTGAGCTGATGTTGAGTGATATTTGTAAAACACTTATACTCAAATATCTTAACTTATTTGGTGATTGCATGATATGGAAATCTTTTTCTTCAACTCATGTAAAATACCATTATCGAAGTAAAATATAACAAACCTAAATACACTGAATAAACTTGGGAAAACTTAACTACGAATCATAATACATCTAAACAAAGTGTTAACATTTAAATGTATAACAGTTTAGAATGTTTGTGACAACCGAGGTCTGTAGGGATTGACACATGCTCAGATGAAAGTTTATTTCAATCGTATAAACGTTGACCCAGAGCTGTCTCGTCCGGCGAATGCGTGACGCAATACTGGACCTTGAATGTTAATTGTTTATATAGATTAATCAACGTTAAAATCAAATGTTTATGACCTAATTTCCTATAGCAATACAACACTGGAATAGTCGTTATTACATTGTGCATAGATGTTATATCGAGATTACTAAGATCTCGGTTAAAACCATTTGAATTAATTTTAATATAGAACAGTTGAAAATTAACAAATTATTGATTTAGCGTTAATATTATCATAGAGGTAAATACTATTTCTTTTATTTACGTTTACTTTGTTTTATGTTCTGAAGAACCTACCTACCTGTACTATTCCATAGCTCTAGTTAGTCTAACACGTTTAACAGCGGTAGAGCCTGCTTTAACATCTTCGTACGAATTGACCCGGTTCGTCCGATGAAATACCACGACCACACTGAAGACAGGCGTGAAGTGGACGCAATTCCGCGTTACGTCTGATGAGTGTGCGTCTCGGAGGCCTAATTTTAGTCCTCTTTCTGTGCATCCCCTTCTCCGTTGATTAAAGGAATTCAACGCATATGCAATTGCGTATGTCTATGGGCAACGGTCGCTTCGCTATTTCAGCGATTTCAGGTGGCCGCTCGCTCGTTTGCCACCTTATGATATTAAAAAAACGTCCTTGCTCTGTATTTTGTGTCAATCAGATAATATTATCAAATACACCGGAATTTTTTTCAATTTTAATCAGATCAATCTTCAATATATTATCAACGGTTGGATTTGTTTTCCAGGGTATTCCCACTATCTTATTGCGGTGAACGCAGATATTTTGGTTATTTATCAATATATTTTCTTAGTAACGTGTTAGAGTGTGCAAAACAATTTTATTGCACGTGTTTTTTTTTTTTATTTTCCCATAAAATGTTAAGGAAACATTATTCATTATTTGAAATAACAATGCTTCTGCATGAAGAAAATATTACATCCTTTTCTATAATAATTATATTACATCCGGTTTGGATTTTGTTTAGGTCTTTTATAACATATTAATTTAGTATGTTTTTTTTTGGCATTTTAATATAGTACATGATAAATTTGTTTTATACATTTTCCCGTAGAATTTTTTCTTAGGAAATCTTTTTTAAAAACTACCAATTGCAATAAATATGTTGACATAATCATTGATAATTTAAATAAAAAAAGCAATTCATCGTACAAATAATATTAACTCACCCATTTATTCCGCTTACTACTAAAATCGGACAGGAGAACAACATTCCAGACTTAGTAATATTTAAAAGTAAAAATTCTAAATTCCTTAGCAAATGTTTCAAGAAACAAATCGATTCGTAGCTATTATTCCACAAGTAATGGCTCAGACACATCGCAGGCACGAATTTCTACGAAGCATCGTGTTTGATTTGCGAAGACAGGTACGATCGTTATTTTCGCAACACGTTGAAAATCGACCTGAGAGAAAATATCGCAGGAACTATAACTTTAAAACGTTTATCGTGGGCCTAAAATTGTTTGACAGATCGTTTTGCGAATTATAATCGAATATAACATTTTATGCTGTTGTCCACTAAAATCTATACTATGTTTTGTTATAACGATTTTATCCATCGTGTTGAATCTACATTTTTATATTATTTTAATTAATTTCATATAAAAATTATTATAAAATAAGGAAAACACACAGTTTCATTATATTTATCCCACATTTTTATTTATTTTTTCTCAATGAGAAAATATACCGCAACGTTTTCCCAGACTCTTTATTTATAATAATAAAGTATAATTCATATTATAGTATTTATTTCAACTGTCAATCTTTAAAGAACAGACAATCAATTTGTAGGAATATAATTTGTTGCACTATAAAGACAGGTAAAAATATATATTTGTAGTGTAAAACGTGCCTTAAACGGAAAACATTTCGATACCAATGCGTGGCGAACATCCAAAAATACGCAAAACTTCAGCTCGATGGCAGCTTTTATTGTCAGAGAAGATATGAGATCTCACGTACACAGAAATTAAAAGAACTGGCCAGTTTGAAACGTTAAAACATCAAAGTTTTTTTTTTTTTAATTTAAACGTTTTATGCAAATGAAAACAATTCGACTATACAATGAACGTTTATTCCTTTTTTCAAGATCAAAGGGATTGTATTCCTTAAAACGTTCGACATAACTTCACTAATTACTAAGTGTTGATATAAACTAAAGCCAAGCACCAACTCTTTATTATTTACATTAACATTGTTTTTAAAATACGTGTGATAAATTGTTTTTACTAAAGAAATTATTATTGTAGTCATATGTCAAGAAGTTTTAATATGTCACTATAATCTTGTTTTTTTTAATCATCATCATCATCATCATCATCAGCCCACTATACGTCCCCACCGAAGGGCTCGCAGCCTACCCTAAGTTAAGGGTGATTAGGACATAGTCAACCACGCTGGCCAAGTACGGGTTGGTTGACTTCACACATATCTTTGAATTACTTCTCAGATATGTGCAGGTTGCATCACGATGTTTTCCTTCACCGTAAGAACGTCGGATAAATGTACATATGTATTATAAATCGGAAATGGAAA
>NW_013529520.1:2016111-2079917 GCF_000836235.2 Papilio xuthus | reverse complement strand
ACGCAACAAACTTCGATTCGAACCAACTTGGATTTATATTTGGAAATCGATATTGATTCTCGATTTATCTGGTTGCATCGATTCGAATAATTCATACACTCGATTAAATGCAAAGGAATGTTCAATTCCTAGTAATTAGAAGGAAAAGACAATAATTTATTATTGGCTATGTAATTTTATAGAGTTGACAATCAGGGAATCGGTTTTGCTAATTTATTGCTAATAGTTATTCTACACACGAAGTTTAACCATATTTTATCAAGTTCTTTAACATTTTTACCCCATGTTTTTTATTCTAAATATGTATATTATGCATGTAAATTACGTCGTACCGAATAAAATATTAACGTTGAAATGGATCGAGGCATTACATTTAAGTAAAAAAGCAATAACTCACAGTTAATTGTACCTATCTATAGTTTTCGATGTTAATTTTGAATTTACTAATTTAGCGTGCAAATATAATAAAGGTAGAGTAATTAAAAAAGGTCTGTTATTAATAACTTAAATTACCTTATAGTTAAGAGTGTCAATTGTAAATTAAATATTACCGGAGTCGAGTGGTATAACTGTGGGTTTTTGAGACCAAAATATCTGCATAAATTGTATCATCCCTGTCATTATCTTTCACAAAACAGAGAAAATAATATTTTTAAACAGGAATTTCAGTGTCAGCTGTCCAAGTGTAGTTTTTTTTTACTTTCCGTTAAATAAATATACATAAGTGTACTAGAATCGTAGAAGTGAAATGTTTTAAGGTTGTTTTTACATGTAAACTTTGGCTTGTAATATAAATCAAAGTGCTCAGATGTTTGTGTACACGTAAATAAACAGAGAGCAGACGCGCAGTCTACAGTTTTATAAATGTGCCGTATGAAACAGATGTATGCAAAATGAAAAGTTTCCAGGTCTTGAAAACATTAATGGGAACATCTTTTGCGCACATTCATGTCACGATTCTAAACGTAAGTGTGAAAATACTTGAAACGGTTTGAAGATGTTGACCCCTACAACTAGGACGATTGCAAATTTAATTTTGACTTCAAATGTTATAGTTAATAGGAAACGATTCGTCAAACAATATACGTATGTCACATCAAATAATCGTTAAGTTAAAAAATGCTTTTGATGACACTAAAAGATCATATGTATAATATAACTTTACATAAATTTTCAAAAACGGCCTTCTTCTTCTTCTTTTTCTTCTTCTTCTATTACTGTTCATGTCAATTTTTTTTAAAGATTTGAATACTTAAGAAATAAATTACTGAAGTATTAGTTACTTTAATAGATTTTGAAGGAAGTTTAATATTAGAAGACTGATTGCTCTTCCTCGTGTATTATCTTCCGTAAACAAGTTTAGTATCGGGTTATTTCAAGGTGATTTGGTTCATCTAATTGTTTTACCGTCATATGAATTTAAAAATTTAAACAGGCGTATACATTTTATAATTTAATTTTCTGGACTTTTTTCTCTAGATGGAGAGAAACTTGATGTCTCAGTTACATTTTAGGTTTCACATAATATTGCAACTCATTTAGCAAACGCTGATATTATAATAGACACTACCAGAAGTCATAATTATTTAAATACTAGCAGTCGCCAGGTTCTCCGTCCGCGCGAAATAAAAGAAAAATTAGTAGCCGATGTGTTCTACCAGATTATGTTATATATGTATGCCAAATTTCATCGAGATACCTTCAAACATCCATCTAAACATTCGCATTTATAACATTAGTAAGCAAGATGATTATACGTAGATTTCCGTCCCTATCTTTACTAATAAGTAATTATAACAGAAACAATTTTGGTGATACATAGCTAAGGTTAAAAGATATATCTTATAACCACGATGACGTCTATATATCAATCAATAGCGGTTAGAGATTCAAAAAACCTGACTAAGTAAACATCGTCAGTGTTTGGGAGGGACATAGAAATATTTTAAATAACACTTAAAACTGTCAAAAAGATATTATAATGACAGAAATGTGAATATAAAAAAAGATAAAGGAAGATATGAAGATGAGGAAATTCGTTTCTCGTGTTGGTTATTTCGTATAATGTCGTTTACTATTATTTGTGTCGAGCTATTTTACAATTTTAGACGGCAGTTTTACGATTGATACAAATCTTCGGACATCTAAAACTCGCCAGACTGTTTGATACTCGAAATAATTTAAGTCCACCTACGTCATTTCCATCTTTCATTGGCCGCGCTGACCAATTAAATCAACAGTTATCTTTGTCTCACGCGTTGTGATGGAATCGAAAAGGGACAACTGCTTAATATAGAGAATCCAGAATTGAAGAAAAGTTATTCACGTACACGCCAGTTGTAGCAGACGTTCTGGTAACTTCTCGCTTAAATCCTCAAAAATATTATGTGACGCCAAAAACATAAATATAGGTTCAAATTTACGAACACAATTCTTTTCTTATAACAAACTTATTATATTGCCATCACGTGTATGTAGATGAAACTGTCTTTAGAATCCTAGTGGCAAAACTGATCTTTATTACATAGACCGTGGTATTTTGTGCCTATTTGATTTACAACATTTTGGCGCTAACAGTTATGACTGGTAGCAGTGGTGAGGATTCGAACTACTAATATAAAATTAACTGACAAGAACATTAACTGCCGCGTTTAAGTCGGAATGAAGCAAAACTACCATTTCCAAGTAAAGACCTATCCATTTATAGATATCAGAGTAATCAAGCGACTAGTATGCCTGAATAATCATACAGGCTTACTAATAAAAATACATAAATACACTGTTGCTGGGTTCAAGTTCAGGGCGAGATTTAAATTTGGAACGATTTGAATTGGGGACAATTTTGTTATTAATTTCGTGTCGTGTCGTGTCGTTAATAAAAAAGACTTCGATATTGAAATATGTATTTTAAATGCGTAAACCACAGAATTATTGATTTTTTTATTATTTACCAAAAAAACTTCTTGATTGTGTTTTTATGTAATTTTTTTTAATTTGGCATCGTGTGTGTACTCGTGCGAATCCATACCAGGATATTTGTTTCACATTTAATTCGACTCTAGTGAACGGGAAATCATTGTTTAATAAAACATTAATAGCCTCGGTTATTGTGAAACGTTTTGAAGTAAAACATTATCAGAATAAATTTAGTGCAACGGTCAGTATAGCTTTATCGTCGTGGACCGTACTAGTTATAAAATTCTACGGCCCATTTGAAATGTTATTTGCTCAAGGTTTCCGATAGTGACGTACGTTGTAAATCAGGTCACCATGGTATAGCAGCCATAGTTCTAACGCATTTATTTAAACTCAAATCCATGGAATCGAAATCGTTTTGGTATATTCATTTTGGGAAACCGCTACTTTCTTCTTTTGCACTGGAATTATCTTTATTATTATGTTTATATCAAAGTTGTACTTCCAATGCCTGTTTTTATTACAACATGAGTAGACAAGTAATTAACACTATTTTAAATAAATTAACATCTACAAAATTATTAATTTCAGTTTGTTTAACTGCAATTATGTTTTTGTTCTTCTTTTCATTTCTTGTTTTTTGTTCACTTTGCACATTCTGTATCAACACCATCTTTAGAATGATTCTTGCTTTGTTACCTAAGTATTGCATTTTAATCTCTTTCAATTCCACCAATAAAATGAAGTAGAACAGCATTAAGATTTTATATTTACTCTTGTAATGCAGTAAAATAATTTAATCTCCAAGGTCTTTGTCTTTGCGTGTGGAAACCACACAATTATATTCTTCTTTTTCATGATAATTTTCAATTATATTATCGGCACGTGTAACTTTTAGATGTAATTACCTTGTTATGAGATTGTCGCATCTATTGTAGTGTAGGAAAGGGCTAAAATTGTCCAGTGCTGGTTACAATAGGTACTCTTATGCGTTAGTCGGTCACGATTGGACTTTAACGGTTGTAAAAGTTACGTAATCGTATCGCAACAATGCTAGTAAAATAAGTTTGTGTTGTGTTAGTATGTGCAAGAGAGATTTATAAAGTTTTTGCGAACTAAAAAACATCGCTTGGACTTCAAATATTGTCAAATCCTCTTGCTTATGTTACTAGTTTACGGCAAAAAAAAATTCTCAATACAAATTATTATAAAAAAATTTTGCTGTATACTTCGTTTTGTGATTAACTATACCTGCAAGGACTCCTTGTTACTATCTGGTTAAAAAAGTCATCCATAGTGAACCCAAGACATTTTGACCCGAGTTTAAATAAAATATTCATTGCATTTGCAAAAGAATGCAAAGTCTGATGTGCAATCTTTATGATTTACATTAAAATGATTAGGTATTATAGAATAAACAACATCTTTGTGTATAATATTTCATATTAAATGAAGCACGCATTATATTCAACCAGACATATGAAGCGGTTAATGACGAGACAATCTTGAACTTATTTAACATTAGCAATGTACCCCTCAATTTGATACCGGTATAAACTCGAGGTCGGGCCGTCGACATAGCAACGAACGTTCTCGCTAGCTCGCCACCACACTATCTCTACATAATATGAGACCGTAGCAACCGATTTAAATAAATGTTTTTATACTTTTAATTGTATTATGTAATATCGCCAACGAGATGGAAAATATTTTTATATCATTAGAATTGTTGGCAATATACTTGATAGAATAAGAATAACTAAATCAATACTTGAAAGTTGGATACACAGGTACACTTTTTATAAACACTCGTCTATGTTTATAATACTAGTAATACTTTTTATTCAGATATAAATGAAGTAACGGAATAAAAATAGTTTGTTCTCTTCCTATTTCAGGGTTAAATGGCGTTCTAGGAGTGCATAATCTTGTATTAAGACGTAAAAACAGAATTAAACAAAATAAAGACACCTCATTACGTTGTTCCTTGAAACAAATGTGGGGCACAATATCGAGTTACCTTTAATAATAACCACAACAGAATTGGGGTGACCTATAAAGTTTGTTGAGGTAGATTCATCTGTTCTTTATCTAGAAATCTGGATATTGATAATAAATATATAGAGACAGCCTCACACAGTTTTGTATTTATACTCAATTGTTGATTTTTCTATAGTAAGTCTAAGATGTATTTGGGATATTTTGAATGAAATAATCAGCACCATAGATATATCAAATTACGCTAGAATCAAATTGGTTATAACAAGCTATGAATCCCGGAAGAGTTCCGGACATAAACATTAAGATAGATTTTTAAACAAACACAATGTAAGTCATGAATATTAAAAAGCCATTTCTACTCCCATTCTTGTTAGTTTCGAAGACGTCATTGCAAAATGTACTATTTTCAATAAAAAATAGTTCAATAGGTTCATTGAAAATATTGTTATTCACGAGTATCGATTGATGTTTGACGCAAGTTCGGCGAAAGTGGTTATTTGACCCATTTCTTTAGAGGGTTTCACTGCAGTGACGTCAGTTATAGAATTACGGTTCGCTTTATAACGAAACTGAGATTGCGCAATAAAAATAATATAGAAATTATTGCTTGTGCATACTATAATTTCACGTACGTCTATGAATGTAGCGAATGATTTATTGTTATTGTGGTTTAGATTTATTTCCCGACGTTTAAATGATGTGTTGAAATTTATGTTGGAATAAAAGAATCATGAAATGGTTAACTACAAACCGATTAAGATGCTAAATTAATAATGTAATAAATGTTTAATAGTATATAAGTAAGTAAAAATCTGTCATAAACTTATCCACTGTTAAGGTTTTACTTAATAATAACAAAATAAACGTAAATACTGACGACTAGATCTTTTTTTATATCATAAGGTGGCAAACGAGCGAGCGGCCACCTGAAATCGCTGAAATAGCGAAGTGACCGTTGCCCATAGATATACGCAATTGCATATGCGTTGCCTACCTTTAATCGACGGAGGAGAGGATGCACAGAAAAAAATTATTTTCTCTTTCCATGCATCCTCATCCAGAAAGTCCACTTCCACTTCCCAACGCTTCCTCATAAGAAAAATGGTGGGAAGGGAAAAAGGACTAAATTAGGCCTCCGGGACGCACACTCATCAGACGAAACGCGGAATTGCTTCCACTTCACGCCTGTCTTCTGTTTGGTCGTGGTATTTTACCGGGCGAGCAAGGCCAATTCGCGCGAAGATGTTAAATCGGGCTCCATCACTGTTTAAATATTATAGATCTAGAATAAAGTGTGCATTTTGTTCGTTTACAGACTCATATGAGTGAACGTTCCAGATTTGGTTAGTGAGTGATGTGCTAAATTAAATGAAATACACAGATATATAGACATTTGGCCCAGACTTCGGACTATATCTTTATATACTAAATACATACAGTACCGTCTGGGATATAATTAAGTTTTGGAAAATATGCATTTTGGCTGGAGATCAAACACAGTCTAACGACTGTGCCAATAGTAAACGATTTAATGTCGTTCAAATACAAAACTTGTAAACAATTTATGACTAACAGACTGCTATTTGTTTGTACATGTATAATTTATGAATGTTAATATACGATTAATTTAAGGAATATAAAAATAAACTCTTGAGTATGATAAACCTAAGTGGAGGGGAACTAATCAGATTTTTAACCCTTTTCTTTCTTCTGTCGTGTCATTCACTTTTGTCGTTGATCTTCGGATACACGTCGTAAATTTTAATTCATTTATACCTAAATATTTTACTTGATAAGACTAGGGATGTGTTCCTGTAGAATATCGTGTAGAAAATTTTATGTGTTGAATTTTATGAACTTAGTTTATAATTGAAAAATTTTAATTGTCTCGATTTTGTATTGTAAATATTATTAAACCAGTTTTTAATATATAATGCATGCGCATATATTGAATGTCATATAAGACGGAGGTATTTTTTTATTATACTTTATAAATGAGGTGGTAAGAATAATGTTTTATAATGATAGACCCATTCGAAGCTATCATTTTACCATTAGGTGACACTATAACCTTATGTGAACATATATACAGGCGATTTTCGTTTATTTTACACTCGACTACCTGATACTTAAGTACGGAAATTCTGCGAACTCGACTCGTCATTTTGTTTCGGGGTCAAGAGTCTACGAGTCCCCGACTGTTGCCCTTGATGGTTTTTATAAAAATCCACGGTCTTTGAGCGGATGTCGGTTGTCTGACTTACCATAGATTAGATCTTTTTTGTACAAACAATTAGGTATTATTATTAATTTCTTGATTTGACATTTCATTTCAAATAAATTCTATTGGTTTACATAAATATTAATCTTTAACCGTGAGTTTCTGGGAGCAAAATACTCATTTAATACATGTTGTTATATCTGTTTTGTCAAAGAGAGTTACAGGTACGACAATATTTTATACTCAGTCTCAGAAACTTACTGTAAGACAATAAATGATAGTAAAATTGGCAGCTAGCAAAGGTTAACATTATCACCCTTGACTTTTGTAGACTCCGATTCTCTTGGTGGGTACAACGTAACTAATAATTACGCCAGTAAGTTGGTGACAATTAATTTTGTTACGTTTTTCAATATTATTAAATTTTTATTTACATTCAAATTATACTAGCATAATATTACAGCAGATTTGTTACTAAACTTTGTATTATGCTACAAAATCCTTCAAGTACTTTCTAGGTTAGTTTCTTATATAATTTTCTTTAATCTATTTACAAATCTTGATATTATGTAATCATCTGGTATACACTTTATGTAACTTCATGAAATCGTTGGATTATCTAATATACGTTCTCAAGAAGAATTAAATGAATCAAAACCAAACAAAATTACCGAATAACCAGTATTGTATTATCGGTGCTAAATAAAACTATAATCTTTAGAAAAGATTTTTTTTAAGTTTGTAAAATTGTTTCTTAAACTTCGTGCGAAAACCAAGAGAGAAAAAAAATGTACCTTCCATTTTCTGTAATAGCTGTATAGCTTGGATAAAATTTTAAAAAAAGTTTACTAACTGTAAATATAATATTGTAATCTACAAGATATTTTACCTGTGAAGTTCGCTCACTTGCAGGTTCAATGTCCTCTGTCACCCGTGAGATACGGTTTGCGGTTACGTTCCGTAGTTTTAGTGAACACGAATTTATACAAAATTGATAGATATTAAAACAAAACACAACAAAAAGTATACTAGAAAGAAATTAAAAACGGCATAAAAGGTTTTGAATTGTTTTTGTAGTTTCAGTAAAGTTCCTTAATCTGTATTTTTCCAAATCATTAGTTATTGCTTACCAAATGAAGACAGGTCTAATAAAACTCATCAGAAGTTTAAAGTTCACCTTTTAAGTTGTAAAAGTACGTGAAAATCAAATCTTCGATACCTCACGTATTTACATACGTGTTCTCTTAACTTAGTTTATTAAAATCGTGCATCTATTGGTAAACGTGATATTTTATAATTGTGTACATACTAGCTATCGCCTGTGACTCCGTCCGCGCGAAATTAAAAACAAACTTAATAAGCAGTATATGTGTTATTCCACATTACATTCTACATCTATGCCAAAAATCAGCGAAGTCCGATACCTTCAAACAAACATCCATCTAAACATAAGCATTTATAATATAAGATTCCTAAGACATTACAAGTTGATACCTTCGCGATTAAAACGCTAGAAACTAAAGCATTACATTTAGCCATGAAACATAAATTTGACCTTTAAGTGTTAATTTTACAGGGTTTTAATTTATTTGAAGATTTCTACGACACATTTTGAAACTCTGTTTAATACCAAATGATCCATTCAGCAATTTACAGTTTTGCATTGCAATGTGATGTGAGTTTAATTCAACTTTTTCTCTTGGCAAATCGATTATGTCTAATATTTTTAAATTTTTATTCTGCTTGTAAATCCTTTGTTAAAGACTTAATGTATTCAAATTGGAATATATCATGAATTTTATAGATTATCCTTGTAGAATATTTAATCAAATAAAACGCTGTTGGATTTATCCAGTCTTAGTCTTTAACAATCCAGGAGATCTGGGATTATTACAATTGTTAGATAAAATTACTTGTAATAAAGTTGTTAGGAATTATATAAAAGCGGTGTAAAGCGGATCGCAATTGCCATCTCTTCCTACTTTAATTCAATTTTAAAATACTACAGAAGTCAAATAAATATTCATCAAAAAACAATTATTCTCTGGATATCTTTAATGGGAATTCCGAAATGCGAATTTATGTAGGATTTTACCTTATAACCTTCAGATAAAGCAATGGCATTGTTCATGTTTATTAAAATGACGCTACACACTCAAACGTTGAATAAATTAACTAACGAATGTGAGACGTTAATTAATATAATTGTTATTAAATTTTCCTTCCAGTATATATTAATTAGAACTATGTAATCCTACTTAGAACCACCTTACTAATGTTATAATTGCGAATGTTTGGATATATGGATGTTTGTTAGAAGGTATCTCTAAACGGCTGCATGGATCTTGCTAAAATTTGTCACAGATGTAGCACATAGTCTGGAAGGAAACATAAGCTTATGTTGATGATTATGTTTTTTTCATGCCGATCGGACGGAGTCGTGAGCGACTCCTTCCGATTATGATTATTGATAGAATCAACTATCCGATCTTAGTCTTAACGATAGAAATATGTGGAGTACAGATATAGTCAACAATCGGATGATAAGTTTAGTTTCTGCAACACGTGAACTAATAACCATGATAATAAACAAACATACATTCGTACAGTTTTTATTTATTTTTGTAATTTACTGTCTCAAGGTGATGTTCGCAAAGAAAGAACTTTTTAATAATAAATATATTTCACACGGATCATATATTATCAATTGCACGATTCACAAAAAACAAAAATACTTATAATGTGGAATATATAATATGTAAAAAGTTTGTCCACGTGTTTTGTTAGTACGTGGCAATTAACCTTCCAATATTACTACGGTTTCAACGGCAGTGATATTTATTTTAAAATATAGTATTGTCTCTGTTTTGTCAGAGAGAATGAAAGAGAACACAATATGTATTATTGAGATTGTTACCGCAGTGGAGTTTTAGGGTTAAATACGAGGACAATACAAGTAGTTTACGTCAATGTTACACTAATTGACACAGGTGGGCTTTGTCTATGTCAAATATTAACTCTTCAAAAGAACAATATATTGTACTATTTCATCATGTAATGTTGGCAACAGTCTTTTGTTTGACTTTGTTGAAAATGTGGAAACTGTAAGTTGGCACGTCGAGCAGTATAGGACGCTTGTTGCCGACGTGCCAAATCAGGAGTATTTCAATTACTTTAGACCAAATAAACCAAGTGAATTGTAAACGTGTTGGAATCACAATGAACTATTTGTTTTCACATTGTTGCCGGAGGCCTAATTTAGTCCTCTTTTCCTTATAAAGAAAAGGATGGGAAGTGGAAGTGGACTTTACGGATGAGAGAATGCATGGAAAGGGAAGATATTTTCTTTCTGTGCATCCCCTCCTCCGTCGATTAAAGGTAGGCAGCGCATATACAATTGCGTATGTCTATGGGCAGCAGTTACTTTGCTATTTCAGCGATTTCAGGTGGCTGCTTGCTCGTTTGCCACCTTTTGATATAAAAAAAAACATGCTATAGTCTTGATCGGATTTCAATCAAAATTTAAAACTAATATAATAAATATCTATAATAATTTCCCAGATTCACAATGAATTTACGTAGCGATAAAAATGTTCAATGATTTATTACAATATGTCATCATTAACTCACTTTTGTGATATAATCATTAATCTGCAAAGTCATTTGGTTCCAATTGATCCACTTTAATATGTTACACTAACACGGTTTGAATTGCTATAAAACATAAAACAGATTATATAAGAATTGCTCTAAATCGATAAAATAATCGATTCTAAAAATAAACAAAAGACGCAATTTCTTTATTTTTAAACATAAGATATGTTATCATTGATACTCGTTACTTTTACTGTTTTATAGCTAAGAAATTGAAACTAGAACGATAGTACGAAGCTTGTCGACAGGACTCTGCATTCGTACGAAGATTTTTTCCAGTGAATTCTTTTTTTTGTAAATCGTTCTTTGACCTGTAATTTAAACATTACCAATAAATATTGTATTGTAGTAATCAATGGACAGTAGTTTTCCTACTCACACATTGAAATCGTGTCACTTTTGTGTCGATCGATTTTCGAGTCGATTTTTACTTAGTATGGGGTTTCATTGTCGTAGACAAATTGGCGCAATAGAATTACTGTGACTGTTGTAACATTTGTATATTCATATATGTATGTATGTATGTATGTATACATATAAATGTTCGTTGTACAGCTCAATAAATGGTTACTTATGCAAGCTTTTGTATGGATTGAAAGAAACACGCTTATATCGGTCTCAACAGAACTGTTTGTTTCAGATGTCCCTGCAAAATTGAACCTTAACAGTTAGACTTAAGGCTTATTATCCTATGTTGCATTGTACGGGAGTTTTATAGTAGTATACTCGTAAAAATTCCAAGAATTCAATTAGGAATTGTGATAATAAATCGAGTGATATAAAATTAAGTATAAACTTTCACTTGCAAAACCCAAATAGTATGAAATTTAACATCTTTTACCTCTTGAATTATCTTGCTCTCAGAGATCTAAATAAGTTTAATGACGAGTTTCCACTGATTACAAACTTGTATACTAACATAATATCATCATTTTTATGTTATTTAAACCATAAGCTTAGTATGACAGTCTCACCGCCGCACAAGGAAATCTCTTAAATCGTTTTTACCATTTACGAGTAGGAAAAATTCTAAATGTTATCTTAAAAATGGACGGTACGAAGGCGGAATTATTTATCTTTGTCAAAAATGTGTTTAATCACGATGAACGTCTACTCTCCAGTAGTTTTATATTTCTTAAATCCATCTTAAAACCATAAAAAAATATGATTGTCATAATGTTAATTTCAACGTCAGTGCATGATTTGTTAAATTGTGAATGTCACTGGAATTTTTTTTTTAATTGAGAGAATTTTTTTTTATATATATTAAGAAATATTACATACTAATGTACCTACCTTATACCTTAACATTGTCGTACGTGTATGTGTCTTTATGTAAGGAGTTTAAGCAATTTTCATTACAAAACGAACACTGCACAAAAGAAATATCACGCTAAATGTAACATCGGTAAATATCTGTAGCTTAGCCTTAAGTGATTTTATCAGAGCGTATCAGTTTCTTCACAGATTTTAGGTTAAATCTACAACAGTTCAATCACAAAATGTCATGCAAGAAAATCAAACGCAATCATCAATCAAAATGAAATCTATGTCTAACTTACAGAATAACAAATCACCCTTTATCACAATTCAATGTCATTATAATCTTTTGAGGCATTATTAGTTTTAGTTACGTAATTATGACTTCCTAGATTTGCCTTCCTAGACGTGAGTGGGTCTATCTAAACTCGTTATCTAGCTTGTTCATTATGAAGTCTCTTTAAGTGTTTGATCTTCATTGACCTTATATTTTTATGTCTATTTTGCAAATAGGATTAAGTTTGTTAACATTTTAACAGTCAATGTCATCATTGTTACCTAACAGTACCTACTTTAATACATTTTATAATAGTACTAGCTTTCGCCCGCGACTCCGTGCTATATGTTCTTCAATATTGTTCTACATCTACACTAAATTTGAGCGAAATCTATGCAGATGTTCTGGATATATCTTCTATGAAACAACCAATAGACTTATCAGAAAAATCTTAATTGCGGATGACTATTTAGCATCCTTGCCTTAAATAATCATTGTAATGAGGTTACGAGAAAGACGAGATCTTCAGTTAGTGACCTAAAATACTAATTTTCGATGTGTACCAATACGGCTGACCACTTTTAACCTTGTGCAGAAACCCGGTTATATTCTTTGCATCATATTTGGCATCAAGTACGAGTACCCATAATTCTTAAGACAGTAAAATACCCAGTTTATTTATCCTCGGCCATCTTTTTCCTCTTTTCTATCCGTTGACTTTAGTGAGTTTATTCACTTAAAGAATTTGTAAAAGTGAATTGAAATACTGTTGCCTGTGTGACCACATGACTGTATACACTAACCACAGAAGTTTGTATATAAAAGTTCCTTTGTTGCAATGTTAATGGACACTATGTATAGATGCTTGTAAGTATTGCAAAGATTAACATAACGGCAGGAGACAATATTATAGAATTATTACTGTAAGTAACCATATAACAAACTATTTCTTTAAATTAAACCTATAGGGAATACGACATATTCTTTGAAAAATGATAAGATATCAGTGGCAACTTACATTTTAATTTGTGGTATTGTCAAAACTAAATCATACGCAAACATTGTACGAGTTTTTGTTTTGTAATTGTTACTAATTTTTAATGTTATGCAACAAAAGTATTATGTATAAAGTAAATATTATAACAGTCGTAAGTCACATGCTAAACATCTTTGAATAATTTTACTTCCAATGACTTTCAATAGTGTATTTAATTGCATTAAGAATCACAATTGTATTGCATGAGCGTTAGATAAATCTCGAACTCACTTCTCTTCATGTTCAACATTCATTTGTCATCTGTCAAAAACAATTGGTACCTATTTGGCAGGTCTTACTCAATTTATAATCTATGCTCGGTCGTGTCACGTGACGCATCACTCACACGACGCGTGAGTTCGTTCAACGGTGCTCGTGGCTTTAATGTTGGAGGGATAATCGACATGGATTTTAATTTAACATTCCTATAGCGTATTTTGTACTTCATCCGAAACAAAGAATTTATATGGTGCTATTATTAAAATACATTGTCACTTTCTGTACATTTTCCATACACATTAAGAACTAAAATAGAAGAATTGTTTTCACAGTAAGCAGTACTTGGATGGATGTTATAAATCGCTTATATTGTCGGACTAAATAATATTTTAATAGTGACGTATTGACTTTGTAGAGTATTAGAAAAAAGCTTAATAATTTTTTGATGTTAGATAAAATATTCGTTGACTTTATCCGGAATTAATCACGTAACCAAGATAGAGGGAGCCTTATCGTTTGTAACGGCGCAAAAAAAATTAATAATTTGTAATCGGGAAGCACTTTTTGTTCAATAACTTATAATATCTAAAATATAAAATTTTCCATAATACTTAAAAAGGGTTATACCCTTGATTAACTAAAAAATATATGCAAATATAATTACGTCTAAATTATTACGGTATATATTAACATGAATGGTAATTGATTCAACATACTTCGTTTGATGTTTTGAGTGTTGGATCCATTAACTCTAAACGTGCAAATAGAACTTGTAGATAATTACTATAGCAATAACAATGGAACATCAATTTATTTGTTCTATGAATATTTGCAGTTAATTGTCCCGCAAAATCCGGTAAAATGCAACGGAAAATACATTGGTAAAATGTATACATTGGTTTATGTATTTTGCGTACTTTTAAGGAAACTCGTTACCAAGATCCTATTTAGGTATTAATAAATTTAGCTTACAAAACCAGTGCGATTAAAAGAGTTACATTTTAAGTGATCCCCATAAAGATATAACTTTCGTCGCATGGATCAATAGCCAGTAATCATTGTTATGACTAACTAAAGGTAAAATCTACTAAGCAGGACACAAATTTTATTGCTTACAACACCTTTAAATATTAATAGAGTTGCAGCACCAATAGATAAAACTAACCAAGTACATCTTGTCCTTTCATAACGTGTCATGAGCGCTTTGCGTGCAGCAAGTAAGGCCCTGTACACACTAGTTCATGTTGAGTAACGGATAAAAGGAATGTTACAGTAATGGAAACGATTGGTATTAAAACTTCTCAAAGTTTAATGGAAGCTTCAAGCAAATGTAAAGACGAAGCAGACGACCCGTAATTAATAATATTAAAAGTGTATTTTTTTAAATGTGTACAGGTTTTGGTATATCAAAACTTAACATCGTGTAAAAATATTGGTACAAAATATTAATGTTTTGTGTGAACACAACCTTACCTCACTTCGCAACACTGTTGAACTTGACACGGATCGACTAGGTTTCATTCGGCGGCCCTTTAGCATAGATTCATAATTACGATCACTTATTTTACAATATTTGAATATATTTCGTCAATATTTCTACGTCATGGAAATTTTATTCATACAAAAGTTAGACAGTATTTGATTATGTACTTCTTATTGGAATACAGTAAACTAACCGTCGCGCGCACTCCGTCAGCACGGAATAAAAAAAACAATTAATAAGCCTATGTATTCTTCCAGACTACGTTCTACATATATACCAAATTTCACCGAAATCCATGCAGCCTTTCTGGAGATACTTTCTAACAAACATCCATCCAAAACATTTGCATTTGTTATTTTAGAAAGATTAGAACGATCTCTTGTATTTATAACCATAAATATATTTAACGCGGTAGAGTAAAATAATAAATGTTATATATATTTTAATTTATGAAAGTCAATCCTTGACAACCATGAAATAGCAAACAATTATGTTCATGATTATCATTCACAAAACGCATGTTATTTTGAAATAAATATTTTTAAATTGTTATAAACCGCATTTAATAACACCGTATAAAGATTATCTCAATTGTTTATTCTTTTAGTTATCACTCGTTTGGGACGTGAAGAAACAAAAATACTTTTAGTGATATATGGAATGATGTAATAATTTTAATATAGTGTCATTTTGTAGATATTAATAAAGCGGATCTATTTTTGAACGGTTTGAACAATTGAATAACATTTTAAACAAATTTGAATTTATTATAAGTGATGTTAGAATACTATTTAAATTAAGTTTTACTGTTTAAAAAATTACCTAAGTTTTAGTTAAAAATAATTAAGTCTGAAATTCATTAAATTTTACTAATATTATTAATGCGAATAATTGGATATATGAACGGATGGATGGATGGATCTTTGTTCGAAGGTATCTCCTGAAAGGATGCATGGATATCGCTAAAATTTGGTATAGACGTAGAACATATCCTGGAAGAACAGATAGGCTTTTTAATTCCGCGGCGGACTGATTCGCGGACTACAGATAGTTAATTTCACAAATCTAAATTTATACAAGAGGACGAAATTATAAATGAACATAAAATTTATTCAAGATAATTCAACTAAATACCTCGTTCCAAGTAGACTGCCTACATTAAAACCGTCTGTCTGTCGCCTTGGCATACATTCTTGTAACTAGCAATTTCACATCTGCATCTACCCCGCACAATGACGTTGCTATTGCAACCGCGGGGGCTTGCGAATGAGTAATACGATTTTGTAATCTTTACGATACACATATCAACATTTGATTGCTGACTGGAAGAAAGTCTTTCTTTAAAGTAATCTTACTAATATTTTAAATGCAAATGTTTGGATTGATGGATGTTTGTTTGAGTATAGATGTAAAACATAGTCTGGAAGAACGGATAGGCTGCTAATTATGTTTTTTTATTTCCGCGCGAACAGAGTTGCGGGCGAATGCTAGTCTATATTAAATATCACAGCCAAAGATGAATTTGTGGGTTTTTAATACATTACAAAACAAAACTTTGTTCCACTTAATATGAAACCGATGTATTTTTCGTCACTTTAAGGTAAATATAAAACATGAAAGTGTTTAATTTAACTTGCTATTGTATTAAACTTTCAACAAACGGTTACATTACTGTAGAACTCAATTGTTTTCAATATACAAAACCAGTCGGGGACAGCCTTCTGTCTAATCAAAGAGAGAGGTTGCCTAGCCTTTAAACTTATGTTTCCTTTCATAAATCATATGACATAAAATCGAAGTTCTTCTAATTCTTAATAAAAACGCACATGTTAAAAGCAATGCACTTTAAGTTTAATAATTTCGTGGCATTTAGCGGACGCGAGAAGTTTATAATTGACATCGAAATAACCGAAACGTATGTATACCTTGGGCTTCTGGTACCGAAACATTTTCACAAAAAAAACATTGCGATTCTCTTTGTAAAAACAGACTAATTGAAACATTTTATAATGTGTAACCATATTAAAAACCATTGTATATACGGCTCTTGGTACACAACGCGATTTAAATCTTCGATAGCCGGATATTTTAGTCTTAAAGCGACGTAGCTTCGTGTACGTAGGGCTTTAACATGGTCATGCAACTGTTTCTTATTATCGAGTCCTTTAAGGGTTGATTTAGCGGTCATTAAGTTTAAATAACATTTAATAATTCAAAACTAGAAGCCCACCAAAAATTGGCTGTGAAAAAATGTGTGTGTTATTTTAAACATGTGCTAAAGCTTGTTGATAAATAGCCGAGGTTCTTAAATAAGTCAGATGAAGGTGAAAGTTTATTTCAATAACAAGCCTTCTTTGTATAAAGGTTAAGGTGCATTGGTGTAGCGTAGTGAAAAAAAAAAGTTCACTCGATAATTTTATTTGTAAAGAATTCTTAAAGGTGACATCAGACATGTATAAAAACGATGTTTTTCACACTTTTGATAAACATGAATAAATTGTTTATATTATGATTTAATTTGATTTTAGACTCTTGTAATTGCATAGGCGATAACAGGATTTTAAAGAGTCACTAAAATTTATTAAAATGACACAAGATATGTATAAAACTTGTATCGCATTTCATTCACGTGTATAAAATTATTGGGAAAACTATGGAATGCTTTCTGTGTAAGTGACAAAGACGGGAAGTATGTCTTGTCAGTTGTCACCTGACATGCACCAAGAATAACAACCTCTTGTTGTATATCAACATTTTGATATAAAGAATCCTCTTTTAAGTATCTTTGTTAAGTCCTTCACGCCACAAAACATATGTCAAATACACGGTTATATTTCGTTAAGTATCACAATGCTAGCTGTCGCCCACGACTCCGTCCGCGTTGTATTAAAAAAAACATAATTTGTAGCCTATGTGTTCTTCTACACTTTGTTCTACATCTATGCTAATCTATGAAATCCATAAAGCTGTCTCAAGATATCTTCAAACATCCATCCATCCAAATATATTCGCATTTATAACATTAGTAAGACGATACTTGGAGAAATCGTCATCAATTCACAAGTTAACAAACTTAACAATGATGGTCCAGTTTTAAATTTCCTAAGACAAAGTTCAGAAGTCATATTTAGCATATTAACGATGACTAATACATTGCCACTGAATTCAAAAAACCAATTAAATCTAAGTAGTCCAACTATTAAAATTCAAAAGGGATTCGCAGGAAATATTTAACAATGACTCATTACTCTATTATATTCAAATAACCCGCTCCACTTACGAGTTGGTACGGAAACAAATTACCCATGGCCCCTATTTTAAAATCTGCACCAACGAGGTATAAACATGCGATGCTTTTTAATTTCACTACACCCTTAGTAAACTGATAAGGGTGTTGCAAAATTAAAAAGAATTCTAAGGCGTAAGGACAACAAACATTACTCTCCAGTAAGTATAAACTAGCTGTGCATGCGACTCCTTCCGAGCGGAATTAAAAAGAAACAGTTTTTAACAGTGGTAGAGCCCGCTTTAACATCTTCGCACGAATCGACCCGGCTCGCCCGGTGAAATACCACGACCACACAGAAGACAGGCGTGAAGTGGAGCAATTACGCGTTTCGTCTGATGGGTGTGCGTCCCGGAGGCCTAATTTAATCCTCTTTCCCTTTCCACCCTTTTCCTCATAAGGAAAGGATGGGAAGTGAAAGTGGACTTTCCGGATGACAGGATGCATTGAAGGGGAAAATATTTTCATTCTGTGCATCCTCTCCTCCGTCGATTAAAGGTAGGCAACGCGTATGCAACGGTCACTTCGCTATTCAACGATTTCAGGTGGCCGCTCGCTCCTTTGCCACTTTATGATATAAAAAAAAACTTAATAAGTAGCCTATGTGTTCTTCCAGACTATGTTCTACTTCTATGGGAACTTTCATAAAGATCCGTTATACCGTTCCAGAGACAACTTTAAACAACCATCCCTCCATTCTAAAGTTCTATTTTAAAGTTGTGAATAGACTACAGAACTATCCGATAGAAATGACAATGAACAGATTAAGAGATCAATGCTATATGACATAATATATCATGTTAAAAAGTAGTTTATTTTCATGGTTGTCTTTGTTTTGACAGGTCACAGTTGCCATTATCCGTCAGATATATCTCTATATTCGCTATGGACAGTCACGTGCAAACGTCTTACAAATTTATAAAGTTTAATTTATAAAATTTTGTGCCACTTGTGTAAGTATGTTAAAAAGATCATTTTGTAAGTATTACTAATATTAATTTATATTTTGCATTTATGTGTTAAACAAAAATACATTGAAGGAAAACATCATGATGCAACCTGCACATATCTGAGAAGAAATTCAAAGATATGTGATAAATCAACCCGCACTGGGGCAGCGTGGTCGACTATGGCCTAATAACTAACTAAGAAAAGGCTCCGAGTCCCTCGGTGGGGACATATAGTGAGCTGATGATGATGATGAAACAAAAATATTCGTACACAATTTTTACGTGACAATCAGGCATTCAAAACTCGTGTATTAACGTAGTTTTAAAATTGATTTTACGTTTATTTGTAAAGCAATATTCACTGTTTATTTTCCAAGAAGGATTACACTACTACATGAAAGCGTTACCAAACATTTAGTTTATTGCGAGTGATATCGCAATTGTTTACATTGTAAGCTATGTCATATATCCCAGGTCATGCACTGATTAGTAACTACAAAGATATCAGCTCATTGTCAAATCAGTGCATTGGAAATTAATCTCTTACGTACTTGAAATAAAGGTAACTATTGTGATTTTAAAAATACACAAACCTACTAAGATAAATTACTCTGTGCAATATACGAATAGGTGGTATGGGTTAGTGTAAGGGAAATAAGAACTGTGGTGATACAAGACACGTCTTGACGAATTGTTCGATACTGTTTTCGTTGATATATTTAGGTGACTACTATAACTACAAACGAATAAAATCTCTTTAGTCAAGTAACCGCTGTTAAAAATATATAAAACAAAAGAAAGTTAAAAATAAATGACAGTAATTATTCTAATTTTAAATATTGAGGTTCGGATAAGATAGTCTATTGTTCTATATTTAAATAATCGTGTTAATAATATACGGAAATAATTATGTCAATAAATTGGTGAGGCGCGTTTGTGAACGAGCTCAAGGTGCAATGCCTCTATCAGATAACGTATCGCTATGTTTGTACTCATTGACAGTTTACGTTATTTCTATCATTAGCATTAAAATAGAGTATTGAATGTTAGAGATTACATCGACTTTTTTATAAGAACGCAAGCGGAAATCTATTTTCAATTCATACGTGAAATTCCTCTGTTACTTTTTCGAAGTGATCCAGAACATTTTATAATAGTTTTACACAGTAAATCTATAATAAATTAACAAAATTTAGGTTAAAGTTTTAAATTGTTAATATAGATAACCTGCACTTACTTTATTTTGATTGAAATGATATAATTATTTCGTCTAAAATCTATAGTCGTTTCATGTATTTCATTAGTAAATTTGTTAGCAAACACAATATCATCATCATCAGCTCACTATACGCCCCCACCGAGGGGCTCGGAGCCTACCCTAAGTTAAGAATCAGAATAATTTTTTAAACATTGATTTATTTTTTTGATAGTCTACTTGTCTGAATAAAATGTATTTTATGCATCGATGCAGCTAAGATATAAGTTACTTAAAACTTTTATATTATTAGGTGTCAAAACAGCATGAAGCTATGCAGCGAAATAGCGAAACCGCTGCCCAATTCCAATGCCAAACATCGGCAGTAGATGCGTTGCTTACATTTAGTCGTACGGGTGGTATGCACAGAATATAAACTATTGCTTCTTAATATACTTTTCTTATCCTTCGAGTATTTTATAGAAACTTACTTGGTATTGAAATTCATAAGACATTGCGCCCAATCAGTTAACAGTGCATATGCAGCATTAATTCACCATTCTTCAATTTAGCATGTAGTCGGCGTTCGATCTGGAGCGCCACTTACATAATTTGAAAATCGAATAACTTTCCCTGTTCAAAAATCAATTATCTAACAACTGGAACTGAACTATAGTAGGTACTTATAATATACAATATTCCCATAACAAGATAACTAAATTGCTGTTCACATAATATGTGTACAAACTGTGCCCTCCTTACGAAGCGCCAGCTTGGCGCCGGATGTCACATGCGACGGAAGTTGACCCGCTGCACTGCTGTAAATGTCACGCGGAGTAATTTGTCATTGAGACGTTAACCCTGCGATCATTGTACTCCAATATGCACCAATAAACATGATCAAAGGTCACACGCATTTCACTGAACGAACTTAAACGAAATTCGCTTCAATCAGTATCAACAATCAGAGCCTTATTACGTACAATTAAACCCAATGACATATCTTACTCTAATTTTATAAATCAACTAGTTGTTGCCCGTGATTCCGTTCGCGCGGAATAAAACAAAACTTAATTAGTAGTCTATGTGTTCTTCTAGACTATGTTATACTATTCCAGATTTCAGCGCGATCTGACTAACCGGTCTGGAGATACTTTCTAACAAACATCCATCCATCTATCTAGACTTTAAAACGCACCATAACAAAGGAGATAAATGGTGTTCCCATTAACTGACAACTATGATAAGATTGGTTTCCTAGTTATCTTCGAAACATGTCACGATAGGTGTTATCATGATGAATTGTGGTACGATTTTTAATATATACTTAATAATTTTGCAGAAATAATTTCTTTGTAGAAGCCGACAGACACAAATAATGACACATATTATGGTTTAAGTTTGTTACTATAAGAGTGAAAGAGATACCAATATTTTAGTATGCATGTTACAGCAAACTCCTTGTAAGAAGTCTAAAAAACAGCTTACGCTATAACTTTTATCAAGATTACCGGTGGAACAACTTACAGACGGTCATTGGCACAGGTCGGTGCCAAACCGCTAGGGGACTGGTTCCTTGTACTACAACAATAAAAATAATCTGTCTGGTTTTGAACAATGAAAGAAGTTTTTGATATTGGAAGGGAAACGAACGGAAATGCCGTAGACTTGTTTGTTGTGAATATAAATTGAGCATATTTGAAACTAATTAAAATTTAACATAAAAGTGCGTTGTTATATAAAATTTATTTATTCTATTATTTAATAATGTCGATCGCTCGCGACTCAATCAGAGAAAAAAATAATTGTAGGCTATAATACGCCCGCATGTATTACTTACTTTCCAGTCTAAGTCCCGTCAAAATCGGTCCAGCCCTTCTTGAGATCATTAGAAACAAACGTGACCTAGCGAACAGACACACAGACAGACTAACAAAAATGTTAAAAATTTGGTTTTTCTGTATTATTTATTCCTCCATTACATCTACCATCAATATTCCAAAAGAATGCAATAATGCGGGCAACATAATAAGTGTTCTTTTCAAGACCGATATTTAAATCTATTATTCCCACATTATGTAGGTACATTGTTATTTATTTTGTACAGGCAACGGAAAGTCACGACCCGAGGGTAACACTTTGCATGCATGACTCCCCTTTTCCGCCAGATGTCTAAATTGTCGGTATGCATTGGTAACATGGACGTTGTTAGTCATAGCATAATTCAAATATTCACTTACATTTTAGTTTAACGAATAACTTAGTATTAAAGGGTTAATTAGTTTTTTTTATATCATAAGGTGGCAAACGAGCGAGCGGCCATCTGAAATCCCTGAATTAGCGAAGTGACCGTTGTTCATAGATATACGCAATCGCATATGCGTTGCCTTCGTTTAATGGACGAAGGAGAGGATGCACAGAAAGAAAATATCTTTACCTTTCCATGCATCTTCTCATCCGGAAAGTCCATTTCCACTTCCCATCCTTTCCTTATAAGAAAAAGGGTGGGAAGGGAAAGATGACTAAATAAGGCCTCCGGGACGCACACTCATCAGACGAAACGCGGAATTGCTTCCACTTCACGCCTGTCTTCTGTGTGGTCGCGGTATTTCACAGACTACAAAATTTTTTATGACAAAGCAAGTTAAATCAGAACTACAATACATCATCCTACTGACACTTTCTTCAATCGCTTCCAAATTAGTGTTATTCGGTGTAAAATCTATATGAACAAGAAATTTTTGGTGTCATAAAATACTTATCACTAGAAGATAGTTGCTCCCGTTTCATAGATTTTCTAAGGTGATTCACACCATATTATCTTTAACAAGGATGAGTTTACGCTAAGATTGAAACGATGATACCGCTTGGGCTATTTCCAGTCGCATAGTCACTGTCTGTTTCATACCCTTCAACTAATAACTAGCACAAACACATAGATTAACGTTTTAAGTAGATCGTGTATGTTCTATAAGAAAATGTTTATGTAACATTTTATATTCTTATTCTAATAAATAAACGAGTTCTTTTTGTCTCGCAAGCAGTAACATTCACTTTAATGGAGGGCTACTTCTCTACATTTACGAACTTTTTGGAATAATAAAGCCGTAATTCCCTGATATTATCAATTTGGAAATGGACGTTCGAAGGCCTTTTGCTTGTACATGGTGTTCATAAAAAATGCTACCACACCCATGATACTGCGTCACTCTGACCCTCATCGTGACATTGGCCGTAATTTTTTGGGATGACCTCAACAACCATGTAATATACTAAAGCACGCTAAGACATGCTGATATATGGCGTGAGTATTAAATATTACACTAGAGGAAACGTGAGAATAATTATAACAATTAAAAATAATTCCCCGACCGGCACACAAGTCTGTGAGAAACATTAACAATTGTAGAATTACCTACGACTAGCTGCCAGCTTTAATATGGGAATTCGAAATTCAAAAAGAATTAAAAATAAAAAATATTGACAATATCCAGCCAGGTTATCATTCTTCTATTCTAAAACACTATTTTACGGAGTATTTTAAGAAAATTAAACCCCTTTAAACCATAGCGACTTAAATACCGCCTACTCCATAAAATTAAGAATATCATTTAAATAATTACAAACGCCAATGTATCTACCGGGTGTACATTTTTATTTCTTTATACATCTGGTCCTATACGATACGTTCGTTCATACGAGCCGTGAAGACGTTAAACGGTCGAGCGGTCGCAGGAAACGATCTCTCTGTCTTTATTACTCTGTGGTATATTATAAAAGCATCTTACTATGGAACATGAGTAAGCTACGTCTACAGGGTAGATGACTCAGTTAATACTATAAAACAATTTCTTATCACGTTGCTATCAACGTGGTCACATTGTGATATAACTACATGTTTTTACACATCACAGTCTTCATGACTATAGTGTGTAACCCGTGTGTAAAAAAAATTGCTAATTCGAGCTTAACTAATAAAAAATTTGTTTATCTTTGGATTTAAAAAAAATCAAATGAATTGAATTGAATCATCATCAGCTCACTATACGTGATTAGGCCATAGACAACCACGCTGGCCAAGTGCGGGTTGGTTGACTTCACACATATCTTTGTATTTCTTCTCAGATATGTGCAGGTTGCATCACGATGTTTTCCTTCACAGAAGAACGTCTGATAAATTTACATATGAAAATCGGAAATCGCAAAAACACAATGGTACATGACGGGATTCGAACCCAGGAACTGCAGATTGCAACCCCTGAGCCACCGACGCTCTATAAATTATAATAAATAATAAATTTTATGCACTTGTATAGTTTATTGAATAAGGAAGATATTATAATAGTTTTACATATAAATGATCATCAAAATTGTTTGGCATTTATATGAATAGTAATTAAGTGTGAGTTAATAATAATATTCATAGGTTAATTGCATTTAATTAACAAGTTTCTTTGTGATAGCTTTATTAATTAAAGTAGATAGTGCGCGTATGTATGTATTTAATTATTTTTTCATAGTCGTGATAAAACAATGTGGAATACATTTGTATATCCATTTATGAAATATGTTGTTAATACGTATTAATTATATTACTTAAGGCATTCTTTTAAACTAACATTTTTTTATCTATTGAATGGGTACCTTAGCTATAGTTTAAGGATTGCTGAATACTCAGTTTACGTGATTTAAATATAATTTATTTAGAGTTTTGTTTCCTTCCCCTTCGCATGTCTATTTTGATCGAAAATGGCGCGCATTCCCCGCCGACCGACCGATCCCGGTTGTTTTTTTTTTCTTTTATTATGATCCTGCTTTAGCCTGCCGACGCCGAGGGGTTGTGCACCTCACTGTTTAATAATAAAAGCGCAACTGTGTTGCCAGTTTATTTATTGTAAATTATAACGAATACATTGGTAGGAAATCTTACTTACTTTTTCTTCTAAAATAAGTAGTTTTTGACAAGAGCTCCTTGGTATATGTAATTCGTTTGCCATGGTTTGATTTCATGGATCAAGAGCTGTTTGACATTATGTGCACTTAAATATACTTAAACTATATTTTCATTGCGTAAAACAATATTTTCCTTTATTAGAAACCTGTGTATGACCGTTGTTCGACGCTTGGCTTTCTCTAAAACGGTACTAGTCTTCCGTAAATGGACTACGATCACTCCGAAGTGAAAGTCGCTTACAAGAATAAGTTACTTAATCGTCCTTAGTACACAGTTTGTGGTATCTTAAGCCTTTGTTATTAAAGCAGCTAAGACTGAATAACAATCGGGATTTATGAATGCAATAATAGTTCTTAACTAGACGTATTACAAGCTATATTCCTCTGCATCAGAGATGATATAGTAATAATATAGATTTATAACATATATGATTACAACACTCCTTGTTATTGCGCCGGAATAAAGATCGACGTCTCAGTACGGCTTGACATGAATTAATAGTTTGAAAGGTCGAAAGGAAGTCACTTTCACTCACTTTTGCTGGCCTAGATTATGTTTGAAAGTTTTTTATTTTTGTAACACTCATAGTTGCATAATTACAATTAAGATTTCGCTTTAGCATTTAATATGACACGTGACTCATTTTATTCGTGATTATATTTATAGCAGTCTTATATTCATATCTTCAATAGTTTCGAAAGTTTAAAATAGGAGGTTAATTTCTTTGTATGCTTGTAGAAAGTAGAATACTCTATGCATTAATTTGAAGTGCAGTCTTCAATCTAGGACTAGCCTTTGTGTTATTTCACACCAAATGAAAACGTATGCTGGCTGTAAACACAAACCGTAATAAGAAATAAAAAATAAAAAAGTTTTTTTTTAAATTACACAACGTACAACGATTGTTCCAGTATTACGTTACATTATTACGAAATGTATACAAATTCAGTAAAAAAAAATGTTGTAATATAAGCAAATGTAATGTTCTAACAGATTATCCATATCGATGTCGCCGTATTCGATGTATAAAAACGTAATATTTTCTCTCTAATAGCTGATGTAATATCCAATAGAAATGCGTATGTGCAACGAATGCCTTATCAGTACATTTAAGAGCACGTTCGTCGTATTCAAAATGTTTGTACGTAATTGTGTATGCGAACGAATATAGATGGGCATATGTTATCGAGTCAATGGTAAGTCCGCCATTTTAACTGATTTTTAAAGCAGGGAGCGACTCTACCTGCCTACCTTTCAGTGTGCAACAAAACGAAGACTTTATTCGAGTAAAAAAGAATGCCCGTACCTGAGACTTTCAATAGACTTTAATGTGTTTGTATTCAAAGAGTACTGTATAACAATATGTCGAAATATCTAATGTCTTAAAATGTCAATAAAGAATGAACCACTACGAACAAAAAATACAACTAAACAATATAATTTAAACTGCTAATTAGTTTTTGATATAACAAACTTTCACGTCTTGTAACGAAATCGAGGTCGATCGACGGTCGACAAGAGAAGGCGGTGTTCGTGTTTTAAATTGACAGGTGACAATAAGGGAAGCGGGAATATAAAATATGTACTAACTTAAAAGATTACAGTTATGATGGTCTATACGTGGGCTTCTGAAACCTATATCCCTTTTTAAAACGTATTGTTATCTCTGTTTTGTCAAAGATAATGACATGGATGACGATGTGTTATGGAGATTTTGATCTCGGAAGTCAACGATAAATGCTGTAAAGCTGTTTTTGTGGAATAAGTAATTGATATTTATGGTATTATAGTTTGAAATGACGTCATAAAGATGATTTATTTATCTATCACGATCTATCACAACAATGACACAATTCAAATTACCATGTGACCTAATAACGTAATTTTCTTGACGTAGTACTTTGTAAATATAATTAGTGTGACGTCTAACTTTCGTTATATCAACGTATAATAGGATTAGATTTAAGGCATAGTGTCTATTGTTAGTGATTTGCTCGATGTAATATGGTCGTATTAACACTGAAACATCTTGCGATTTCAATTTTTCGAAGAGTTAGCTAACAAAATATAATGTATATTTAGGTTTCAGTTAATTTAACAGACGGCTCCAGTAGCAATTGTCAACAAGATAAAGAATGCCATACAAACTGTATGGGAGCTCGAAATATCGCACGAAATGTTGCAAGAAACTCGATTTTCGGGAACAGAACAAAAATTAGTTACCACCACAGCAAGTATCCCTTGAAAAAATGAAACTCAACGTATATATTGTTATCACTAGGATTTTAAACGATGAACAAAAAGATTCTTATGATATAGCGTGGCAAAAGTATCTAGGTCTTCTCTTGAGAAAATAATTAATCCGAATTTTAAACATCACAAAATTCGCACATGTGGACGTTATAAAACTGTAGCCACACCAAAGTTTAGTAAACAAACAAACCACGGTGCTGGCGTCGACCTGACTTTTGGCATCATAATTTGGCTTTGCTTCAATTTTGATTTGTAAATCAGATACCGTATTTTACATATCCACGTTATCTTTGTTTCATCCTGTTTTTTTTAAACGATTTATAAAAGAATACATTTACATCGTCTTTTGTTTTGCCATTTCTCTTTTAAAATGTAAAAGTTTTAAAATTAATTCATCAGTATTAGCATCTCATAATCATTGTTTTAATTTGCCATTGCAGAAGAAAGTTCACAGCTAAATATATATTTCGTAACTACAACTTGCAAAGAAAGCTTTCTAAATATGAGCATGTAAATTAAAAAAAAAAAGTTGAAGCTAGTATGATTCTCGACGATATGCCATCGAATGTTACACAGACTAATTAAACCTTCTTGAGCTGCTTCAATAGGACCGGATAGACGTAAATGTATAATTTTGACTGGTAAGTACAACGTAACCAAAAATTAAAGCGTGGTTTACACTGATTGGTTGGCTGTTATTAAGAGTTATCGTTTACATCACATCAGTCACGTGCGTTGTACCGTTCTTTTACAATCACCATTGTTTAGAAATGTTTTTAATTAGCTTCATGTTTCCAAACGACATGCAAGTACCTATAACTTCTTTGGTAATCTATGTATGCCTTCGGTCTTAGTTTTGTAGTCTTAAAAGTAGTATGTATTAATGCCTTAAGTTCATTGATTTGATTGTCCGTTCCATCATGATCTCTTGTAGCCTTAACAGCTTAAGCAATTTTACAGAAATGCTAGTCTTTTGTTTTTACCTCTAGCATATGTTAAGGCTAATGTTGAGGTTGATTGCTGAATGTAAAGTAGTTAGTAACTACCGTCCATGTTCATTAACATCATTAGTACTCATGTCTTGCCAGTTTATAAGGAATCAACCGTAATATGGTACCGTAACTCTTCTTAAAGAAACCTAATTTCAAAATAGCAGTAGAGAAAAATCTTTACATCAATTTAAATCGATAAAATATTATCGATTTAAATAAAAGCATATCTTGCATTTTATGCAATCGGTATGACCTTAGACAGGTTGTGTCAGTTGTAATATGATGCGCCCAGATACACTTGTACCCAGAAATATAGTCAGCACTCACGTAAAAGACTTTGAACCATTTGTAAGAAGGTTACACGTGTAAGAAAATGTCGATGTTGCATTGCCGGCGCCAACAATATGCACAATCGGCTATAGATTGTGTGAACTTATAAAATAGGTACAACCTGACACCATCGCTTGTAAATGAATACTTATTTTAAATTATGGTGAACTTGTATATTTTATTGTCGGCCGATTTGAAATTAAAATAAACAGTCGGTGATATTTGATCATAACATTCTTGTATTTGTTTTTTTTTACTGTAAAAATGAATAAAACAATTCAGTATTTATTTTCTTTAAATATAAATAAAGTTACAAGATATTTTGTATATATTCTTCATAAACATTAATACTGTTTACAATTCCATTGGGTCTTCGTTTCGATTACATACTAAAAGCAATTTTTAAAGGAAATTAAGTAGACAAGGAAGGTCCGTCGTGTTTAAAAATGCCACTCGCGCATCGTGGACGTGCGTTGCGGATGTCCGTGTGAGTTTCGATCGCAAATTTATCGCAGGATAAAACCGATTGATCAAATACATTAAAATAATTAGAATTGTAAGACAAACAATACAAAGACTTGAACGTCCAGCTGCCGTGCCACTTCTGTGGTTCTGAATCCCCAGTACTTTATATGAGGTCATATAAATTAATAAATATATATCCGAAAGTCTTATAATTTATGATGATTGCACGGGAAAATTGCGAGGATGTAGCTTTTTATAAATGATTAAAGAAATCTACTTTCTATAAATTTTATTGCCCTTTGATATTATACACAAAACTTCCTCTTTGACTCATGCGAACGATTAATTTTGGTTTACATATTCTGTATTTCAAAAACATACTTCTATAAGGGTTTATAAATATCCTTGTTTCTTATCATTATTTTGACAAACACACGGAAGGATCAACTCACGTCGTCGATCAGCAAAATAACAAAGACATTTGTCCTTATTTCGTGTTCTTTGCAAAAGTTCCTCAATTGATAACATACTTTAGAAACTGTTTACATGTTAAGAAATTAATCCTAAGTTATCTTCCAAAAAAAATACGGTTCTATCGGATTTAATACATTTTAACAGCTTACAATTCTTAAGTCTTTGAAGATAACAGAATAAAAACGTATTTATATTAAGAAGCAAACCGGGTTATAAAATTGTGATATATCGAGGTAATTAGAACTCGTTTGGAAGCCTAAAAAAACTGTAAGAGAGCATTCACCTCACGTTGTCGACCGGACGATGCACTTACTAGAACACCTGACATTGTCGGTAAACCGTCAACACATTTCACGAATAAACGACACGGTTTGTCGGTGTCAAGTTAACTCGGTGAATTCGGGCTAATGACTCCCAAGGGCTACTAAATATATTCATTCAATTTCCTTCTTTATCAACGACTCAATAAAGTTTGAAATTGTTTGTTTTAATATAATAATCGACCGTTAGTACTTGTTATAAAGGAAGGCGTGGCGAAATAAAAAGGTGACGTGTATACCGACGATACAAAATCAACTCTATTGTCATTAAAATATGTCGTAGATTTAAACTATATGTATTGTAGTCATTGTTGCCATTGAAGTTAGAATGACAACGAGTAAAGATAAATTGTTAAAGTGTCCCTGTAACTTTATGTGCACCGTCGAAATATTTACACTTTAACAATAAAAATAATGATAATTTCTGTATTTTAAAAGGAGAATAAGGGTGACTATATGTTCGATGTGGTGGCTTCAGCAGTGGAAACTAATTCACAGACGCTAAACGATGATAAATATTGTCAATATCTGAACCGTTGAGATAGGTACTGCTAGTGCCTTTTGTTCTGTCAAAATATATTAAACCTTTTTAGACATAGAAAATGACATAAAAGAAAAAATGTATCAGTCACATAAAGTACAAAGTTACTGTGATATTATTAGTCGTTGACTGGGGGGCGCTAGTGTGCTATCATAATATAGTTTGACTTGTACCCACCGGTTCAAACATCCTTGTCGGTCTATACGACCGGTTGGTAATGTCAAATTAATGACTTTAGAATTTATGCTATCTTGGTCTATTAACAAAGTATTTAAATGTTGAAAGCTACCGGATATGAGATAACATTTGTGGAGCATGACATTGCGGTAACAAAATATACAATGTCTTTTAGATATCATCATATTTTAGAAAATTTTATATGAATCATGTGAATATAAAGTGGTTTATGTTTTGTAATAAAACTGTAACAAAGTATGAAACATTCTTTGTTCAAATTAAGATAATGTAAGAAATTTAATAATATACGATTCTACGGTTACATTTGCTAGTCCTATACTACAAGGACATAGAAATATCCAGTTAGAATAAATTTGATATTTCCTTATATTCAAAAAATAATGGTTGTTTATAAAAGCAAGAAGGTAAATATAGAAAAAAAAAATTATCTGCAGTAAATTACGTCGCATGTTACTATGGGTATTTCTTTATTATATTTTATTTCCATATAACTAAGATATACCTATTTGTAACTCAATAATTTTGCGATACAAACTTGCACGTATATGATGTATAAAATACAAGCTTTTACCCGCGACTCCGTCCGTACGGGATCAAAAAATAGAAAGTACCCGATTTTCGGACCTTCTGAATATGTATATAAAATTTCATAAAAATCGTTCAAGCCGTTACGGAGGAGTATGGCAACTAACATTGTGACACGAGAATTTAATATAAAAGATTTTACGGTAAAATATATATTTCTACAGAATTGTTACCTTTTCTCAATATTATTGTCACTTTTATCAAGTTTGTTTAATGAATTTGAGATTATTTGATAATTTTATAACAATTACAAGCTTCATCAACATTCACTTTATTTTCAATAAGATGATATGACATTTACTTTTAAATATCGTGTTAAAAGAATCAACGATTTATACGACCCGGACTGCGGTCGTTCGCTCGCACCGGCCCGGCATCGACCCGGTATTTTCCCACAAGGATCGATTCTTCTATATATCGCAAATTTACGATACAATTGGCGCAATGTAACGCACATAACTAGTATGAACCGGTTAAAAGTCGGCAATGGAAACCTCATCTATATTATTAGTCTATTGGACTATTCACGTGAGCCTAAAAATATATTTTATACTACATACATAAATTTACACATGTATACTCGTAACGAACGCAATTTTAGGAGAGGACTTTAAGACATTTGTAAGTTATTCATTGAATCCATCATCATCATCATCAGCTATATGTCCCCACCGAGGGGCTCGGAGCCTACCCTAAGTTAAATCCATCATTGAATCCATATTAATCTTATAAATGCGATGTTTAGAGGGATTGATGTTTGTTTGAAGGTATCTGCAGACCGACTGAACGGGTCTCGTCTACATTTGGCATACATATAGAACAGTCTGAAAGAACACATAGGCTACTAATGTTTTTTTTTATTCCGCGCGGACATGGTCGCGGACAGCTAGTACTAAATAATTGAGTTAACGATACGATTTTAGTGTTCTAATACACTTGAAAATGACATATCTAATCTTATGACAGAAATTACAAAATAGCTTCATCAATTTTTAAGATTATGATGTACATCACACAAACAAACCCTTCATCATTATTTGTTGTAGGATCTAAGTACTCAAACTAATGCATCAACTTAGAAACGTGACTTTAATTTAACAATAACAAGTGCAACAATAATATTATCTTACAATTGAAGGCTAATTATTAAAAAAAAATTGTTAAAGAAAATTAAACTTTATACCAATGGCTTTAATGCATAAATTTGTTTGTTACAGATGCCCCGAATGATGCGAATTACATGATATGCGGCGTGGTGATTGCCATGGCCCTTGTAGGCCTTATTATAGTGCTGCTGGCTCTAACGATAAAGTAAGTATATAAATTATTGTTCTTAATGAGATGAACATTAACTTATATGGTAAATAAATGAAAGTATATAGTTAACATTACATAAATATGAAAACAGAGCTCAGTAAACCGTACTAATATTCGGAATCTATTTCATGTCCTAAAAAGAATTGAAAAACAAAATAAGCACGAAGTGTAGGAAACATCGTACCTAATCCTTGGATTTGAGGTTTTCGTTTGATATTTGAAAGGTATTATCACATAAAAAACAATGAGATCTTAAAATTTCCTATTCATATTACTGCGTACTTTCCGAATATAATAATATTTTGATGGATCTAGATTAACTACGGATTAGAATAAATCATACTACGTTTGTGAGGATTGTGCCAAAATACATCGTCATAAATCGTCTTTTGCTCAAGTGGTTAATGTTAAAGCGTAAATATTATGCTTATAGATAATTTATATTATTTATCTGTGTCGTTATAATTTTATTTCGGAAGTTCTAGAAAATTCTGTCTCTTCAATATTATCAACGTCATAACTATAGAGAATCATCATTACGTATAGGACACCCAGACATTTGGCAAATTGTCAGGATCTTGCAAATGACTGCATTCCCAGCCGATTCCGTAACATCGTTTCAAAATGGTGTCGAATTTTAAACTAGACATCTGTTGCAGTAACGGTCTGACTTCCCGACACATTGACTATAAAAAATCTTTTCATCTTTTTTTCTTTCCCTGAGAAAGTTGAGACAACAAAATATTTTATGTCAACATTTCGACAGTGTGAACTCACTTTAATGTTGCACAGTTCTGCCAACATCAGTGCTTTAATACACGAAACAAAGATATTAATTAGAGAATAATACTATTCCTACAATTGGATCTATAATATTCGTTAGTCTGCGCATAACAAATCTATTCAAAATGTCTTGCCAAACAACCCACACATACGAAATACAATGTTGATCAATCTCACTATTATATTGTAATGATTGTCAATTGATAATACAAAATACGGGCAGATGTATAATTCTATTCATTTGTTTCATTTGCCCAAAATCTCTGTATAAAATATATCGTCATCCCTATATTATCTTTTAAAACTTCTTGTTCTTCTAGCTATACAGCCTTTTGCGGGCTTTGACTTGGTCCAGCAACTTTTTTCACATCGGTTTATCTCTAGCCACGGACATCTAATTTGCTATTCCAACTTTTTTGCGTCTCAATTTACGCCGTCTATCAGAGCATTGGTCTACCTCAACATTGACGATCTTCCGGATTATTCGCCATAACACACTTAGGTACTTCGCACGTGCAGGTCCTGGTGCAAGTCATGAAGCTATCTTTGAAAACAGATATATCAATATGTTATAAGTAGAGATGTTGGTCTTAGAAACCCACGGATAGTATTACGTTACATGTATGTACTGTCGTTATAGATTAAAAATATTCCAACAGATAATAAAAACAATGTCAAATCACGGAACTTGTGTCATCCGCATTTGTGGATGCTTCCTTATTTTGTTTTGCTCGTATTTGTTACATGTTTCCTGTTCAATATTCTTTATTATCTTCGATTATATGTTACTTTCTTTATGTGCTATTTATTCAAGCCACAAGAATGTTATATTATACATAAGATTTTTTTTAAATTTAATATAAACTCATATACAACATTCATAGTATACAAGATAAACAGTATTCAGATTTAGGATAAGTTTAAGTAAACAGCGAAGTAAAAAAATGAAAAGCTTAATAACAAAAGAAACAAAACTTCGTAGCTTCTTTCCAATTAGTAAGACAAAGTTATCCACCATCTGGTACGATGACATAATTGCGCACGTCACCAGCCGATTGTGAACTTAGTCAAATAACAATATTTCCAACTTGTACTACTCGTAATTCTAAATTAAAAGCAATTTTATGAATACAATTCTGATGCAACAAATTGTTAATAAATGTTTCAGTAATCTTCCATTAGTTTATATTAAGTCTAGTACGTTTAAAAATAGTCTAAGTTTGTAATTGTTCGGTGACGTGTATAACAATAATAGTAGTCATTTGTTCAAGGCGATAGAACGGTCGGGCTATAATGTCGACTTCAAGGATTTAGCCAAATTGCACTTTGTTTCAATGTTTCGTCTATATTTATAGACGCTTACTAAAATAGATCTCGAAAACTCTAGTTTTTTTTTGTAAGAAATCGGAACTACAGGTAAACACCTGTAGTTTTACTGTACTACAATGAAAAGGTAATAATGAGAAATAGTTTAAAAGATTGTACTTAATTATGAAAGTTTATTAATTTTCTTTTTTAAAGCGAAACTGTTTTAAATAGAGAAGACTTTCGAATTTTGAATATTATAATTTATGATGAAACTATGTTTTTGCTAATTTACTAGATCATAAAAGAAATGAAGTCCCATTCATAGGAGTATTGTACATTAGTTGATTAAACGAAATTACCAATTGTAATGCGATCAGTGTGTCTTTTTTTGAAATATTAAGTAACAATATAAAAGAATGCATCGTAAGGAATATTCAAATTACATTAGAGTAGACAATTCCTTAGAAACCAGTCATTTTGGATATTGTATCCGGGTCTAAATTTATATGCAAACTATACAGAAGGTACTATAGTCCGAGTCGTACATTTAAGTGAATGACAAACTTAAAAAACAAAATTTAAAAGGTAATGTCAACACTAACCATGTTTAATATAGCTAAGAAATTCAGTTGCCAAATATTTGTGACGGAAAATCGTATTAATTTGAACGAAGAATAGAAATATTTTAGTTCATCATTACAATTTACTATACGTCACTCCTGTAGGGCTTGGAGCCTATTCTAAATAAAAGGTATTTTAGTTAGGATTCTAAATATATTACGGTGAAATTCATTTTCTTATTTTAAGCTAACGTACACATTAAAACATAAATAAAATTACTTGAGGAAACATAGCACATAGAATGTCGAATTCAGTCACAGAAATACAGAGTAAAAATAACCTTGACGCATATTTTTTAAGGTTCATTTTACAATGTCAAAGACATAAGTAACAAAACAAAACCATACTATCGTATAAATCATACATTTAACTACGACAATGAACTAATTACTGAAGTAGGTCAAACATATGTCCAGCCCTACAGTGAATGAAAACAAAATATCGCGTCAGAAGACACTGAAATTAATCAGATTATATTGTGGGTAGATGAGATAATAGATTTGTAAAAAGTAAGCATAGTCTGGAGCAGCGTGCTCTGCTGCTGGTGGTTAAAACGATTTGCCGTACGTGAAATTGTAAGAATTACATTGTGATAATATTGTAAGAATAGTGACGAGTGTACAAGTTTGCACATAATGTTATTTGTTATGATCCTGACAAGATGTGTTAGAAAACTACTAAAGATTATGTAAGTAGAAATAATATTTATTTAAAAAGTTTATTTAAAATACGTACCTTGGAAAAGTGTTAGACGAGGGACAAAGAATTCTAATTTTATTTTATATCCAATTTTCAGTACAATTTTTTCGTGAAATATGTTTATTTATAATTGTGTGTTACAATACATATACTAATTTATACTAATTTATTTCCCCGTAACAATTTACGAGAACAATTTTAAAAAAGCTGCTGCTCGTTTAATAAGGAAATAATTAGCGATAAAATTATACAATTCTAAAATATACAAAATTCAATGTCACGCGTGTTCAGGAATAGAAGGGAACTTTGTGAACCAGATTGTGTCGTTAAATAATAAAATCTCTAATGATCATAATCTCAGTGTTGTTTCGACATTAAGGAACTTTTATAGGTCAAATTATGATAACATCATGAATCAATTAGTCGAGTCGATAGCCCGGACCGTTGAAAAGACACCCTGTATATTTCTGCATTTATTCTGTCCGTTTGAACGAAAGTTAACAATTTTACGGTGACAAAGGCTAGGTTAGCATTTAATTATTCTGACGTATTATGATGATATAAAAAGTACGACAAGGCAACATGATTAATTACACCAACTATCTCGCAAACGAAACCCTACCATGCCTGGTACGCTAACCACTTCATACTAGCTGTAGCACATATATGCCAGTTTTAATTAGCCAGTTATTAAGACCTAATTGATAGTTTCCGCAATAGGATATTCTCATTAATGTTGTGAAGAGACAATAACAATTTAAACCGATGTGTTCGTATTAAAATTCGTTAAATTTACGAAATTTTATAAACTCGTTTAATTTCCAAATATTTCCTGTGTGCAATTTTACATACATTTCGATTTCATTTTTGATCGAATGCCGTATTCATAGTACCAACCACAACTACAAAATTAATAAAATTGGAGCGTCTGTATGTGAAATCAGAAAAATCCCATCATTCGCAAACACGATTTTTTTTCCGGGTAATCTCCGAAACAGCTGTCCGATTTTAACGGAACTTTTACTAGATGGTAGCTTATGTACGCAGTAAATAAGGGTACCTATAATTTTATTCAGCGCTGACGAAGTTGCATTTAACCGTTACTTTTATTCATTCATTCAATCATCAAACACAACAACTTCATCGGTCCAAATTTTTATTATTTTAAGTTGTATATTAGCAAATCAAATTACTTTAATGTGACCTCATTCGGTTTCCTTTGTATAATGTACAGATACTGATCGAATCGAAAAGAAATCGACTGTGACACAAACTAGAGCGAAACGTAGGCTACATCTATGATTACGTTTTCATTTGAAGAATGCCACTTATTTGGTTTTACAGATTGTTGCCAACTCGAAATATTACATCCAATAAAATAATTATAAAACAAAATAAAATAGTTATTATTTATTTTATTGTTCATTTTATTAAGATTAGGTTTTAAACTGTACGTGCTCTCGTAGGTATGGTAAGTGTAAATAATGCATTAAAATTCGTTCTTGAAAAATTTATTTCTTTTCGCGAAAACCGTCTGTCCGTTGTGTGTACGTCATTTTATTAGCAATTAAAACAAACATTACACAACAATGAGCCAAACAGCAAGGTTTACCGTCGCTAGGCGCTGGCTTCCAGCCAGATTTCAGTCTGTCTGGATATACAACGTTTACACTGATCGACGTAAATTCAGAAACCGCAAGTCGTCTAACTCTGAAAGATGAGAATTGTTTTCGTTTTTACAGTTTTGCACACCATCCGAAATTAAAATCAGTTTGGATCGTCAATTAGTCGTCACTGATTAACTATAGATTAGGTTCCAAGACCTGTCAGTTTAAAATTAACTTTAACATGGAGACTATTTGTCTATTTTACCACTAGTATGTTTCTTTTTGTATGAGTGATTAAAAATAAATTGTTCAAAATCGTCTTCGAACCATGTTAGTGTTTGAATATTGTTTACTGGTCATTATGTATTTTTTTCATGACTATAAATAACATTGTTCCATTAAAAGTAACTTCTTAGGCGATTTAAACGAAAAATATCTCATTAGTTTTTGTTATTATTAGATCTATTGGTAGTATAAACAATAAAGTTTAATAATATTTTACGATGACACTAGTTGAGGAACTTGGAATTTAAATGACAGATAGAAATGTGACGCCATGCATTAAGTAATGGTTATTGATCGAATTAGAAATAATCGAGTTCATTTGGCGGTTGGAATATGGACGTAATAAACTGATAGTTTAAAATAACAATGTTTCATGTTGGGAAATAGTTTTCTCATTAATTTATATATTGATTGCTTTAAAATAAATATACTGTCGTTAAGACCAAAAAACTCTTTATGATTCCTCAAAAATAGGACGACATCTGCGCTTATAATGAATAGATTTTTCTGTCGGAAATTGCAGTCACACTGAGTGAATTTTGAATAGGCTTGAACCAAAATAGCTAAGTGGTTAATGTGTTTAATATAGAATTTATATGAAAAAAACCCTTTTTATGTCACTACAAGTTATCTAATCACCGGATAATGACACTACATACAAGTTTGTATATTGAAGGTTTGACGTCAAAGCTCCATCGGACGTGCCTTGTATGCTTCACTGTTTCGAGAGTTGTTTCAAATTAAGAACGTTTAAGCTTTTGAACGATTCATCTTATTCAGCTTTCGCTATCTTGACTGCAATGAGTTCTGGAAAAGCAGATGCGAGTTGAGTGGTTGCAGCGATCATGCATCTTTGCTAATCTAGAACGTTATGTTCAATATCTGTTGCTTTAAACTCGCTATTTGTTTATGTATGAGCGTCTATGTCATATGCTACATCCGTTGACGTGCCGTCTTTTTCAATTTCGTCACGGGCCGCTGATAACAAATCCGACTCGGCGCCGGCAATTTGCATTTCTAATAAGTCATTCATTTTCACCTGAAAACACAATACGGTAATTAGCGACAGAGGTGTAGTGACGCGCGCAACTGTCACGAATCTGTTCAAACGTTTGCAGTAACTTTTAACTTGGACAACGTAATTGCCAAGGGCTTCATTGCCCGGCTGGCGAGGTCGAGTCCCCGTAACATGGCAATAAGGTAACGGGAGAGGTGTGTGGTGTGTAGACCGAGTGCGCGCGGCGTCACGACCGCGCTACGGACAGTCAAATAGTCACCGTCGTGTCGGCCGCGTCGGCCGTGCGAGAGCGCCGGCTGGCCGGCAGTCTGCGCCAAAACGCGCGCCCGAGCGCCCCACACCGCCGCCGCCGCCCTGCTTGCGCTAGTGCCACTCGCCGCCGCCCAGCGCTGTCCGGCGCTGCCCACTGCGCGCTCTAGTGCGTGCCCCGGTCTCGATGCCCCTCGCCCCCATCGCCATCGAGGCGATGAAGTGCAAAGAGGAGAACTGTGAGGTCGGAGTCGTACTGGAGCGCAACTCCTTGATTGTACTCTCCGTCAACAAGACGATCGTCTGCCTCTGCGGCAGGGACAGGAACGACCCATTCGAGCGCGGGTAACTCGATTGTGTTTATGTTATCACTTGCGATCGCGTCACCGACGGCGTGACTGACAATGACACGGCTGGCTCGATGCACTTAAACCGGTGCATTGCTTTCATTTCGCTTCATATTTTCTTTTTAAATTATTAAACATCAATGAGCATCATTTCAACACAAAGCGAAGCTTTCTCGAAGGGTTGTCAAGAAAATTGTGTAGAAATATTTGTGGATGTTCCCCTTGGATTCTCTAATAAGGCGTAATTCACAACAAAGGTGTAATTCTGCATTACTTTTGCTCGACGCATCAAGCGTTCATCGGATATCTTGTCCGGCATGCGATTCTATTTAAAACCAGACAATTCGATATAGTCAGTCGGTTTGTATAGGCGGACAAAAACTTCTTGCTGGAACATTGCAGGAACTGATCGATGACCGCATGTAAAGGCAAGGTCGCCGTCGGTCGTACAATGCCTTCGAAACTACTTGGAGTTTTTTTTTATAATTATTCTAGAATTATTCATTTAAAACAATGAAAGTTGACTCACAACCCAACGTTTAAAACGTCCGACCTGTTTATGTATGTCATTCATTCATTAGAACTTTATCAGTCTGGAGAGAAATTGCAAAAACATTAAAAATCTTAATTGCTTCAAAGCAATTGTTGAAGAGTGATATATGAAATTTCAACCGAAATCAGATATTGACCGTTTAATAAAAGCAAGACTGGTTACTAATTCAAAAATTTAATCTCGAGAGAAGGTTGTTTAAACAAGCCGAGTGTCAACCTTCCGTTTATATCAGTAACGCGTTAACCTACACACAAGTACGACACATTCTGTATGTGTGTGTGACGACTTTCTTTCGTTTATATAACCACAATGCCGATGTGTACGTAAAAACAGACATGTACTTTATAAACAAAACCGTACCGAGAATCGGTTTCGCGAGTCCGGAGAACAGAGTTGATACAGAGTGCAACAAAACTCACATCCTTCTACGACACAAATCGTTTTAAGCTTTATTCCGTGGTGCGCAAAGTTTTAAAATGCACGTTAAAGTTCAGATAAGTGGGCAACCGAAGCAGTTAATTATGTATAGAACTTAGTTTATATTGTGATCTTTAATTCAATAGCATTAGGATCATAATCCTTTGAACTATACAAATTCCACGTAGTCTTACCGAGAGATATGTTTTATCAATGATTGTTTTATTTATTAAAAATTTCGTCAAATAAACGTACATGATCAAGTCTGCCCGTGATATATAATTAAATTAAATGAAACATGAGTTAATCAAATTACCCGAACTGTGTGGAAAGTCGTTAAACTTGATTCGATCGCGAAAACCTCGAACAACGGGCCTCGCTGATCAATGATTCGAATAATGTATTCCTAAACATCTAACGTTTTTAAAGTTGATAACTAAAATTAAACTTTATACCAACCACACAAAGTTCGATTTTCTAAAATTTTGTAAACCAAAATAAATTCAGACAGTTGTTCAACTCGTTTTCGAATGTCTAGATATTTTTATTGGCATTTATAGATTCGATGAGGAGTATTTGCAATTTTAAAAAAAATTGCAATAATTCATCGTTGGAACTGGTCACGAAGAAACAATTTAGAATTAAAGTTCATTGTTCCTTTAAAAGATTTTAAAGGGACCATACAATTTTACTATATTTTACGCAAAGGAAAACGATAAACTTTACATATATAATTTTTATTATAAAGTCCAATATTACGAAACTAATTACTTGAAACGTACTTAGCTTACGTTTTTGATTAGCTAATTATAGAGAAAACAGTATTATTTGAATCTCAAAGTCTAGATTTTAAAATCAATTACGTCTTTCTGGTTTAATAATTTTCTGCACTGAGACTTGCATAGTAAGTAGGTATATGTATCTATAAAGTCGTAAGTACACAGGTAAAACTGCAATAAATTATTATAAAGCTCTAATATAAATCATCATCATCAGCTTACTATACGTCCCCACTGAGGAGCTCGGAGCCTACCCTAAGTTAAGGGTGATTAGGCCATATTCAACCACGCTGGCCAAGTGCGGGTTGGTTGACTTCACACATATCTTTGAATTTCTTCTCAGATATGTGCAGGTTGCATCACGATGTTTTCCTCCACCGTAAGAACGTCGGATAAATCGAAAACATATTGGTACATCGCGAGATTCGAACCTAGGACCTGCAGATTGCAAGTCAAGTGCTTAACCCCTGAGCTACCGACGCTCAATATAAATACTTGAAGACAATGTCTCCTTGTTTCTCGTAGAATTCATTAAACTTCAGGCAATATTATTATAACATTGACCATACAATAACTTAAAGAACGACTTCACATCTATAAACTTATGCGTAGTTTAAAACGTTCTTGATTTAATTTATTAAACACTATCTATCTGCTCCAACTTAGCTAGGAATAATAATATATGTAGCTTATAAAACTCGTTGTTAATAAGGCTTTCTTTTAGTAAAATAGTTTTAAAATCGGTTCAGTAGTTTTTGAGTTAATTCCGGGCAAACATATTACAAAATCTATTAGCTTAGTTGCGGGCAATCGTTATTATGATTAGAACATTTACCATGATCAGGTTTTTATTGACGTTATTAAAACGTACCCCTATTGACTCCCATCAGAAGTCTGACGTCAGCGCACACAATCAAATGAACATCGTTATTAATTTTATCAATTCGACTTGAACACATTTATCGTTTTGAAATTGTTCGTGCACTTTTAAGTTCTACAAAGTTGAAATAATAAAAAAAGCCTGAAAAGCACAGTTTTACTTTTTAAATTACTTCTCATTGTAAAAAATGAAACGATTTTACAAAAAAAAAATAGTTATTTGAAATATCTAGAATTTGCAAGGCTAAAATATCTTGCTAGAATGTTGAAAAGCTAATTTTATTTGAATAATAAGCTAAAAGTACTACATCGGAAAACTGCAATAATTTATTGTGACAGGGTTCTATTTTTGAGTTATTTGCACTTATGTGTTTATACTTAATACCTTATCACATTTACATAATCTAGTTATGGTCAGTGAATGTTACGCCAATAGGATTAATTACGTATCGGTATTACTATTTATATTGCATTCTATCAATTTCTTTGAAACAACTTTGTGCTTATTATAATGAATAGTTTATTATAAAATTTAACTTATTATATTATTTATTTTTGAAAATTATACTTTAATTAAAAAGATTTTAAGATTAATGTTATATTTTTCATTGTGTATGATAAATATTTACGCATCTGAATTTTATTTTTCTTAGATAGAACTGCAATCTGAAGGTTAGTTATTGTAATTTTGATATCATTTTTCAACATACCACTGATAACCTCTTATTGACGTAAAAGCGAGGTCAATACGTGATTTTATATATTTCAAACAATCTAAATCGAATCCAATTATACAAAACAATATTATTTCAGATGGTATGCAATTAATGTTACGATAATTTTACAGAAATGAAAACATGTTGTGATCGTTTAAAATATATTGTTATCTCTGTTTTTCTTAAACATAATGACAGGGATGGACGATATGTGTTACACAGAGATTTTGGTGTCAGAAACTCACGGTTAGTGTTGAAAGTAGAGTCGAATATATGATTTAAGGCAATGAATTTTACTCTAAATCAGTTCTTCAATTTTAATAGTTTTGAAATATGTCAATTTCATTACTTTACCGTCAACAGAGACACGACAAATCAATCAGACAAAGTCAAAACAGACCAACTCATTATAGCGTCAAGGTTTCGATGTCAATCGTTTGTATAAAGCGATTGACGGACACAACTCACATTGAATCTATCAGTGAGTTTCCATGGCCGTGGCATCATTATCAGAAAATCTCGTTATCCTTATTTAAAAAAAAAGTAGAGAAAACAATAAGTTTCTGTACAGATGTTTAACAGTGTAAACTCGTCTTAGATGTGTCAAATTTTACACAATGTAGATATCACGAATTAATGCAATATGCTGCATGTTCTAACATAATTGAATTGTAAATTTTTTATATCTAAATAAGTTGATTTGAATTGCAACAAACTATAACATCCCACAGGACGTCGCTCTCAGGGTGTCCTTTAAAGTTTCAAGGGTAACGACTTATTGCAGCCACTACCTGTGTTTTTTATCCCACATTCATGTCAAAGCCCCGGAGGCTCGGTCGAGTTGGGAGCGGGCTAAGGGCATTGCACCTACCCGCTCTCCCTTGCCCTGCAGCCCTACTTTGGCGTTTCGAAGTGGAAAGTGCGAAATACACACCTCCTCTCCATTTACACGCATACCAGTATGGGCCGGAAAGAGATGCAGTCGGGTGTTAGCTCCGTGCCACGTACCCGCCAGCCATAGAGCCAGCTGTGTGCATGTCTGCAGCGAATGCAGTTCGTTCACGTTACGTGGACTTTGAACTCTATTAATGGTGAAATCCAATGCGCTGTCTCCCTTGGATTTATTATTAACAGTAGGATCAATACGGGTTAACCGATCGCTTTATTAACTGCAGCTCTGTTTTCTATTTATTAATAATTAAAAGGTATTATGATGTTTAATATTCTGTTTAATGTTTATATTCATTCGTTTTCTTATAAAATTGTATAATTTTGCAATGATGTTTGATATAATGTTGTATTTGACGCAAGAATCGCTACACCATTATGCGATTACAGCATCTGGTTTTCACTCACAGTTGTTTCTTCCTAATTGGATTGGGAGGATGTAAATTACATGTTAAAGATTTTATTTGATAGCGAACCGGTGAGCGGGACAAACCGGCGGTGTGGCCGCAGTACTGATGCGTCATTGGCATTACGATACGAGACCGACGCCTTCGTTACAATCCGTAGCTTTTCGCGGAAAACGGCCGCACTCGCAATCAAACCCCCCCCTCCCCCGGCGCCGCTCCGCCCCTCACTCTTCCCTGGCGCCGCGTCACACGCTACTATATAAAAGCCATGAGCGCCCCTCCACCTCAACTCAGACGCATGGAGTACTCCGTAGAGGTCGTTTGGCACGAGCGAGCGCTTTGCTAGGCACCTGCCGGCCAATCTTCACGATAACATTCTAGTCATCGCGCAGCTGAGCTCGCCTGACGCGGACCACCGCGCGTTCCTACGAGCAGTGATATGTGCAATAGCCTTTAAAATAATTGTGATAATTTATTTAAATTAGTATAAGTTACGCGCGTCGTTAAGTCGCTTTATACGGCTGTGAGTGAAAACTGTGAAATTGAAATGTTGTGACTGCCCGACTGGAACTTGTTGCCGGTCAACCAGCCCAGTGTGTTCAGTTATTCTTGCGTCGAAGGACCGTTTGCCACGATGGTTGGAAACAACGGTACTATGATGGCGATTCGCATCGTCCACAGCAAGCTGCGCAAGCGAGAGGAGCACTCAGCGTCCGTCCACCCCGCCGAGGTTCTGCAGGCCGCACCGGCGCCCCCGCCGGAGCCCCTCGCCTTCCGCCAGCAGCCCCTGTGGCAATTCCCGCCGCCGCTGCCCCCGCCTTACGTCTATCCGCACGATCAGGTTAGTAATTCATGTCTATAGCAACCAAAAACCACATTTACATAGAACATTCCTCCGCACAACTACAATCCTGCGCCATGTTAACAATCAAAACCAGTTGCGGACATATACTTGACCCGAATGCTGCTTAATGCCGCGCGGCCCAACTGCGTTCACTTTTCAGTTTAATTTTGAATACTGACGTCGTGGTAACCTTTTAAACAATATGGAAAGTCGTCCGCTGAGAACGTTTAACGTTGCGTCTCGATAGAAATCGTGACTAGCTCGAGCCGCGTCCCCGCCACCCGAGAGAGAGAGTCAGTTCAGACGCGACACGGTCACGATACCTAAGTGCGAAATAAATTTAAATGTCGGAACACGCTCGAGTAGAAAGCTGCACAAGGCGAACATGTTGTAACCAATCGACCTTCTTTCTTTGCCTCCGGACGAACAAAGGAGGCTAACACAGGCAGCCATATTCTCTCAAAATCGCACAAAACTTTAACCTCAATAACGCGGTCTGATTGCCACTTCCCGAGGCCTACATACAAAAGCAGCCAGTCGTGGCAGACTAACAGCGATGTTTATATTATGTCGACGTACACCCGAGCGACGACCACCCATATCGAGACGCGGCACCAGGAAGCGAAGAATGCTAATGTGCCTTTGAATAGTGTATTCAAGGCTCACCGCATACTCGCATGGCCTCAACGCTATTTTACACAATTACAAGTAACTTCGTACGTGGTACATGAAAAACTACACATTAATTTTTTACAGTCGTTATTGCTGCTTTGTTTTTACTAAAGATATTTATACACAAAAACGTTCTACAGTCGCACGTTTTCTAAACGACCTTCTTTAAGACTCGTCGAAGCGACTAAATATTATTACCTCGACGTCATTGTTATGTAACGTCTAGCAAGAAATAAATATTTCCCAACGCGTCGTTCACTTCGGGGACATTAACGGTATTTACAAACGCGGCCACAGTACAACCGATGCAGTTTGAAGTACCGTTTACTAAACGCGATTTCTGTCTTTCCAGGACAACTTGATGCAGCCAGTCGGCAATGAGCGGGCGAGTTTCCGCAGTCTTCGCAAGAATATTGGCGGCCGCTGGAAGCGGCTCGTGAAAAAGAAGCCCGAACAGGAGGTGTACACGATCCCTCCCGAGCTCAAGCCCCAGCTGAAGCAGATCTACGTCTACTAGCCGCTGCTACTAGGCGCCTGCATCACCTCAAGCCTCTAGAGAAATTACTGCAAACTTATTAACCTCTAGAGCGAAAAGCGCAAACTTTATAGCGCGAAGGCAGAAATCTTCAACGCAGAAATGACCGCAACCATCGACTAATGGTTGTAACTACAAATCCATATCATGCCTCGAATATCAAAATTACTTTAAACACCGCAGTGCCTCTTCGACCATATCTTTGGACATATCGTTTTCACAGATTTATTCTTAAATGACCAATATCATTTTATACCTTTTCTCATTCAGCACTCTATTGTGATTTTAAAAACTAGATTTGTATTAATAAGTATTAGAAAACTGATGTCTGTGTGTTGTTCCGTTGCTGAAGAATTTGTTTGTAAAAAGTATGAGTGATAGTCAATGAATTTAGTTTAATTAATTTAAAGTAATGAATGAACTTAGGAAAATGCGGTCGCGCATACTAGTGACGAAAATCCAATAATATTTGTAAAGATTGATTGACGAAGATGCCTCGTTGAATGTAATTCTTTTGACTAATTAGGGCATTTTATAGTTCGTTAACTTATTGTAGACGTGAACGTATTACTTAGGTGAGCGTCGATCAAATTGTGAAGCTATATACGAATGTTTGTATTGAAGATTGTTTGAGAATTACAATGGGCATATGTTTAAATGTATATACCATATCGTTCGATGCAGTATTTTTATATCATTCGTTTATGTTGTGAGTGAGACTGAATTATGGTACAATTTAAATGTAACTTTGAATATGAAATTATTTTCCGATGTTGTTGAATGTTTTCATATCGAGAGTAGTCAAGAATCGATTCCACAGCAAAAAAAATGTGATCTAACATTGTAAAGTTACGTTACACGCATGTTATTTTGTAGAATAATTATTGATTTTCGCCCGGTCTTTGCCTACTGTGATATCAAAATAAATTAAAAACAAATGAAACATGAATTTTGAGTTATTTCTTTACGCATCCTTTTCGACAGTTCAGTGGTAAGGACCGTCGGTGGAAGGTTAACGTTGCTAGCTCATATTGAGCCTTGATTGATGATATAAGTTGATAGCTAGGTACAATAAATACAGCCATGAATTAGTAATTATTTTATTTTCTTTAATTCCTAACTATTACAGTAAATGATTCACAATGATTCTAACAATGTTATATCAGCGTGCGACGATAATTTTTTTTTGTTTAGAAACTAAAATTCATGGATATAATGAGAAATAAATTCCATTGAAACAAAATTGGCAATTTTCTTTACATTCCTTTTTGTCATAAAAAAGATACAACTAAAACAGCAATAAATTTGTCAATATTATAAACAAGAAATATAAAAGATGGCCATTAAATCCCAAACCAGTAATTATTTACCGTTTGGTTAAACTTCTTAAGTACTTAAAAAACAATTTCACTAATGGAAAGTAAGTACCAATTGTATTGTAAAATATGAATAGCATAAACTGCATGTAGTAGGTACATTAAACCTTTTATTAAAACTTCTTAATGTTAAACAAAACCATATTATTTGCAGTGAAAGTAAGACAACGAGCCTAAGAATAAAACTATTTTGTTAACCAGAAAGTATAATTTTTTTTCTTAAATAGTGAAATAACGCCATCTATTAAAATAAACATGAAGGAAACGGCTTTTCAACGGTTTTTTATTTACTACAATAGTCATAATATAATATAATGCCATCTGCTTTTAGTTAAAATTTGACTTTTGAAGTTGTGACATCTATGAGGACATTTTTCATTACGTTACAACGCCATCTATTAACAATTATTATTGTGTTTTCAACATTTAGTAGCGCCATCTGTGGGATGGAATCGAAGATCGTACTTCATTGAAAGGGCACTAGATGTAAACTTATGCTTTTAGTTCCATTGGGTATTGACAGATGGCAATTTCAACAATAGTAATTTTTTTGTATATAAACAAAAACCTAGACGCAGAAGATGGTATAGACGAAGTCGTAGATGACATCGTAGAACATTGGCAGAAAAAATGGTTGGAAGGTAGACATGTTAAAAAGTAAAAGAAAAACACCTTTCCTTCAGCATAATTGCTTGAGAATTTTACACTAACACCTAACAATTCATAATTTCAATAAAAAATTTAACTATGTATGTGTTTTTTAATTTATTTTACACACTAACAAAGACGCGGACGCCGGCTAATTGAAAAATAAAAATAAATTACCTGTGGAAATACTTAATTTATCGATTTAATTATAATGTGCAAAAGTGCTGATTTTTCGTGAAAGTGGTTACACAATACTTAAAGCCCCGTATCATTGACCCCGAGTTTAAAATTTAAATAGCCTGGAGAGACACCCGCATGTTATTCGTTCAGAATAAGACCGCAGGCGGGACCCTTTAAGAGATTTAGTCTAACCCTTTGATGTACTATGGTCTTTATGTATTTTAATTAACATGACCGAACTTTACTATTTGGATAAGTCTACCTGCATTTGAATAATTGTATTATTCTGAAAGCAAATTGGCGTTTAAAAAGGTCTTGCCCCTGTCCTCAGTCTTTCTTTAGAAATATTTATGTATTTGTTCTCCCTGAACAAGTTAAATTTTACAATGTTATTAATTAAGAATTTGTTCAAAATATTCTACGCTAACAATGTAATTAAATTAAAAATTAAAGAACAATCTAGATATTAGGACAAAAGTTTTCTTCTGTTTTTACAAAAACCTCTAGTACTTTGTAGTCACTTTACTTTGTTAGGAATTCATTAAACAAAACACTCAGAGCCCACAATTGTTATATTGTCAAGCTAATAAAACACGAACAATTGGGGAACGATTACCCAAAACTCAAGGAATAAGGATATTCCGAAATCTCGTTCGTAATTCTTGTTATCGGTAGACAATCGCGTCTCGTCTGGAGAGGCCCTTGTGCTCGGGGCGGGCCTTTGTTGTTACACAAATAAGCCTCATTGTGTGTTAGAGGGCTCGCCTCCCTCATTACTCCTCGCTTCATTACTTGCCTGAGACGTGTCAATCTCCAGGCGGAGGCGGCCGTGCGTGCCGCCAGTGTGCGCGGTCGACTTAATGATGTTACGCGGACATTATGCGATTTTGGAAAAGTTTTATAACATTGTAGATGTTAAATTACATTGCATTTTTTATATATTATTCGATGATTTTGTAAATAGTCGATCCAAAACAAGAAGGTAATAGAACACAAGCGCGATGCAGACGCGAGACATACTTGAAGTACAATCTCCCACTTCCCAGTAGATTTGACCTACAATGCTTTAGTTTGTCATCGTCATAAGGTGGCATATAGCACCTACGGGCGAATATAATTATTTTATGAAATATCACTATTAGTTTTAACTGTTCCATGCGAGAAAATTATAAAAAGTCCTTCATTACAAAATTATTCTTTGCAAATTTTAATCTCTAAAGAAAGTTAAGACAATCTGACTTGAAAAAATGAACGGTCGAATAACGAGAAGATAAAGTTGTCAGAATAAGAAAAAATAATAACAACGAAATAATTTGGGTCTCGTCAAAACGCTACATCGTAATCAATTTAGCGTCGGTAGAAACAGCTATAGCGGGGGCACTTTTTTTACATTCCTTGATTGTCGCCACGTTCCGCATCCCAATTTAGCAGTTTGGTAAATGGATTAGAACAATTTGTTAAGAGAAATTAGGTCGTCGCGTTCGAGTCGACAGCGAATTTCTTTTTCTTATTGTTGCCATTCTATAAGTTCTTTGTTTATTGTACACACATTGACGACTTAGCTATTGTTAACTCTATTATGATTGGTATGAAAGGAAAAATTTTATTGTTACATTTACTGAATCATTAAGTAAAGTAAGAAAATATGCTTCCTTATTCGAGTATATTTAGTCGTAACGTAATTTTATTCACGGTACTTTCTTAATGATATGTAAAACTGGTTTTTAATAACAAGCTTGTTTATCTTTTTATTGAACTTGACGATGATTTGTTTAAATGTTTAAAAGATAGAGCAAATTTTAATTTAAATTGACTGACCTTTCAGAAACCAGTCTTTCACACTAAACAGCATACAGTACTATTGAAATGTCTCATCATCAGCTCACTATACGTCCCCACCGAGGAGCTCGGAGCCTACCCTAAATTACGGGTGATTAGGCCATAGTCAACCACGCTGGCCCAACGAGGGTTGGTTGACTTCACACATATCTTTGAATTTCTTCTCAGATATATGCAGGTTGCATCATGATGTTTTCCTTCACCGTAAGAACGTCGGATCGAATCGGAAATCGAAAAACTCATTGGTACATAGCGAGGATTCGAACACAAGACCTGCAGATTGCAAGTCAAGTACTTGACCCCTGAGCCACCGACGCTCTCTGTACTATTGGAATGTGCTTATATTCAATGTCAAAAGATAGTATATTTTTGAAACAACACTTTCGTTGAAAAACTATTTCCAGTGCACTATAAAAGTGACAAATCTGTAAAGTGCAGACCAGTGCTTCACGAACCATTGAGCAGTAAAACGGTTGTTTTATGACACTTGTCATTGCTGAGCGACGAGTTTCGACGTAAAATATCAAAGTTGTATTCAATCTGGGAGGCTATACGGACCGTAAAATGACCTGGCCCCATCGACTTTGTTCCGCATTGTGACTAGAATAGGCCCGGTTAATTACTAACCGTCCGAGGGTTGGCCTGTGTGGTTTTTTGTAAAAACAGTTCCGTCTTTTTTTAATTTTCATGATGGCCGAGTCCTTTCGGTCGTTGTGTTCTCAACCAAACAAATCTACAATAGAATGCCTAATCATGTTCGTTGATCAAACTTTTGTTATGAGTTTCAATAGAATAGTTAATCTGGAATCGGTTAGATCGACTATTTGGAGTTCTGGCATTTAAAATTATTGTTGTTTTCATTTAAAATATGCCAAAAAATTAATGCTTTTAACTAAAATTTACTTTCTAAAAATGTATTTAAGTTGAATTTATCTTCGAATGTCGTTGGCTGTGGTTAAGCACTTGACTTGTAATCTGCAGGTCCTGGGTTCGAATCCCGCCATGTACCAATGTGTTTTTTGAAATTCGATTTACAAAAACACATTTATCCGACATTCTTACGGTGAAGGAAAACATCGTGATGCAACCTGCACATATCTGAGAAGAAATTCAAAGATATGTGTGAAGTCAACCAACTCGCCTAACTTAGGGTAGGCTCTGAGCCTCTCACTGGGGACGTATAGTGATGATGTGTATTTTCGAATAAAATAATCTATGACAACTGGTAAATTGTTTACTTAGTCTTATAGTTATGATTACTTGATAGAGAAGGTAGGGGTGAAAACTTGTAGAGTAGATGATGTTGTTTACGTTAACATTGTTATGGTTTCGGAACATTATTTATTACTTATGTACATTAGGGTGAATATTAAGAAGCTATTCATTTGTTTACAAAAAAGTTACTGTCAGCCATTAATGCGTTTCTACTATATTATATAGTTATTGTTAAGTAAATACGAAATCAAAAGATCTCCTTATCTTCATCTTGGAGAAGAAAACTCCACTTGAGCTATTTCTGAAGCACAAAGTCGTTTAATTTGTAGTATCCTGCTCGCTTAAACGCATTTAATTTGAACTAAAGAGCCCTCTGAAGCTCCCTTGTTCATTTAAACGACGATTGTTGGCCACGCATACTTTAGATTAGAGATAGAATTTCACTGGAAGAGATAGTCCAGATTTTTTTTTATTACGTTTAAAAATTTAAGCTATCGTTAACTATTACGCTATGTTATTAAATGGCTGCAATAACTATGATACCAATTGGTTTTCATTTTTATGTTCATAGTTCAAATGTAAGACACAGAATAACAATTTGAACCATTTCGTAAATTAAGATCTCGTAAGATTTGCTTCCTCATCAATTGCTTTTGAATGGCAAAATACATTAAAAATGTTAAATTGTAAAATTATAACTAAATGCTTGGATAAATTTTATAAAAGAACTTGTAATGTCTTTTCTAGTATTAACTGTATCTTTGTCGCTGCCCTTATTTCGTCTGATCCTGCGGTTAAGAGCACCCGAGTAATGCCTCAGTGACCAACGCTACTCAAAAATTAGATGCGGGGTATTTTACTAATGTCTAAGAATATTTCTGCTTGTTACATGAGGTTAATAGGTAAAACTTGTAAACTAGTTTTAACCATATTTACATTTATGACCGATGCTTGCGAGTAAAGGCCAACGCGAATGTAGGCAAAATAAAGCCCGCTATACACAATGGCCAAGGCTTGCCGAGTGATGACGAATATCAATATTCGGCGTCGCTCGCGCCGCGTGTGTTAGTAAACATTGCAAACTATATGTTGGTATTCGCCTTTACTCGCTAAGCCTCGGCCAACGTGTATAGCGAGCTTAAAACTTATTCTCTACTAACATTGAGGAGACTCGACCCTTTCGATTGGGGCTTGTATGAGCTAACAATGATGATATTTATATTCAACCTTTATAACTTTTTTGAACATAATTGGAAATATTTGAATGAAAACATTTAATTAACTGGTAGAATGTGAAGTTGAGTTCACTTTGTTACGAAATAAAAACTATGACGAGTATTTAAATTTAATTAATAAATAATTAGGAGATTTTGTTTCTTGTATTAATTAAATAGGATAAAATTTCTCTTCCTTCTATTCTGTTTCTTGTTTATGGCTCTCCCTCATTGGATTGGGCCAATTTCTCTTCGTTACATCATCATGTTATTGAAAACTAAATAAGAAGTGGTAGAATTTATTTGCTTCAATATATTTTGTACTGTTTAATTAAATTTCTCATAAATTTAGTAGATTACTATTAAAATTTTTACCTTCTAATAAAATGTATTTGATAGCTAAAAGCTTTGTGAAAAAAAAACGATTGGTGTAAATTAGATTACACGTTCTCAGAATTTCTACTTTATTCGAGTTTGAAAGGCTACTGAGAAAAATAGTTGTATTAATTTAACAGGGTTTCAGATATGTACGAGAAAAGCATATAGGAGGATATATTTTAACTAAAAAAAATATTAATCACATCTAGATTTGTACTAAGATAAACAGACAGCCATAATGTAACACAAAATAAACAATTTCATGTAAAAAAAACTTACACAAATATATTCTTTAGGTCTTATCTTACTGTAAAATCATCAATTTTATGTAAATTTTAACCTTTTTAAGTATTTAATTCTTCAAAAAGAAACATTTTATTTCAATATTTTCCTCGTATTCAAGTTATAAAATATGCTTAAGCTTGTACATAACATGGTTACGTAGAAACCGTGTTAACAAGAGAATATAATGTAGTTACCATATCCCAATATAACGGTCCGGTATCTCGGGAGTGGCTGCATCCGTTTTATTTAGATGTCCCCGAGCCTCGTTCCACATCGCACTTCCGCATTCGGCACAGCATCCCTCAGGGAGACAGATCCGAACATTTTACGACTCTCCGAGCGACTTTACTATTGTATATTGTTTTCTGCGTTTTTCCTTTGACAGTATCGGTTGTTATAAATTTGTAAGTGAGTCGTAGTCATTGGTGTGTAGTTACTTTGGTAAAGTTGAGTGAGAGGATAAATTATACTTATTATCTTGTTTTTGAACTTATTTTCTAGAGCGAATACATCAGAAAAAATTATCTGGTTTTAAAATTACAAAAAAAAATTAAATTAAAGTTTAAAAATATGCATTTAGAGAAGGTATTCAATACATACATTCCGATTACTAATTAAAATTGATTATGCTTTTAAAATTTATCTTTATCAAGTAAAATATTTTAGTTTAAAAATTTTAGAAAGTAAAATCACAATTTTTAACACAAAATCTTGTACTTGATAAAATATATTTTAAAACATTATTAAATCTAGAAGCAAACTTATTTGAAGTGTGTATTAAAATTCAAAAAGCGCTTGGATGTACAGACATACACAGACATGCCATTCCTTTTTAAAATGTCAATATTTTTTATTTCAGATTTATCGTCAGTGATCTCTCACGATATTATTCAACAATACAAGTGAATATAAACCTAAAATGGAAGGAATCCTTGTAGTGTAAATGATGGATGGATGTTTGTTAGAAGGTATCCTGAGAACGGCTGGATGGATGTCGGTAAAATTTTGCATAGTCTGGAAGAACACATAAACTGCTAATTAAGTTGTTTTATTCCGCACGGACAGAGTCGCGGGCGACAGCTAATAGCAAGATAAATGAAATTACCTTTTTTTGTCAGCACAAAACCAGGTATTAAAGGACTTTAAACAGATTAAGTTTTTTTGTGTCTACTTTGACTCGGATACGGGGAAGCCTTAGCGGTTGGAAATCAATATGTCTTCTGACGCGGACTCCCTACTTTGTTATATTAATTATAAACACAACAAATTATTTACATGACATTTCATACAAAGAGGCATAGGAATTAAAATTACACAACGGCAAATCTCAATCAATTTGATGAAGTTAAAAGTTCAAAAAACTGATTTCAAGTACATTAAAATGTGGTTATTATATAAATATTAAATAAAGTAAAAAAATACAAAGAAAATCTATATTTTCTTAAGCAAAAGTCGATGATACTTTATTACACTTCGTTCAAACAAAACCTTGTAGATTGAAAAAGTACGAGGAAGTTCGTAAGCCACAAAGGAATCTATGTCGCGACGCGTAATGTATGAAAACTTGAGAATCTAGATTACTTCACAAACTCAATGCGATTATAGGGGTCTTATCGACTTTCTTACAGTATTTGAGCTGTAAAAAGTTTAGCCCCCCTCCATTGTAACATGTGTGCTACGTAGCAAACATAGCGATGCATCTAGCCTACCATGTAAACCAAAATTCTAATCTTATCAGCATTGTTATAAGAGTGTAAATTCAATGTACTTAAAATAATACTGTAATATAACTTTGTAAATACAAATTCGCTTCGTATCTCGTCATAACGTTTTACTGTCGCGTTACATATACGTGTATAAGTACTTACAAGTTGCTTAAAGTATGGGAATGCTCCGGAAATTGGCTACGCTGTAATCTGTACTCAATTTTACCACAACGTCTTAAATACATATGCGATATATAGTATGCGTTTTAATAATGCTTACTAAGTATAAAGCGACTATTTTATATTGTACGCTATTTTATATCGTATAACAAAGGAATAAATGCTAAATTGGTATGTCTTACATTCTTTGTAATTTACATGTATAGTTTTCATCCGGTCCGCACTTACCAAGTAGCTCGATGTTAGGTAAAGACTTCTGGGATTTGGCTACGAGAATAGATAGTTCGTTTCCTATGAGCGTTATTACGTTGGATCAGCTATAAAAGTATTTCATGATATTCATATTTGCCCCCAAGAAATTGTTAAGTTAGCTCTCTAAAGTACAATTTCTTACTAAAGCTTTATTTTAGTGAAAATATCAGGTTTTAGAAGATTTTGTAATTCTTTGTAAAATCAAGACTATAACGGCTAGAAGTGGAAAAGTTCTATTTGGAATTACAAACGTTAACTATTACTCAGATCCCAACTAACTAACTAGACGTTAAAAGTTAAAAACTAACTATTGTTATTCTTAGTGTCGTCTGAGTGTTTGGTCTAGGTTTTAGTACACATCGAATCAAAGATAAAGAGATACTAAAAGCTCAAACCGACGATATGTAGATTCCTTTAAACAGCGTTTTAATCCGGCAGTACCAATAAGAAGAAATAAATGGTAGAGAGAAGACGAATATTAATGAAAATATTATTCCACAATCAAAGTTTAATTAATTTACGACAAGATAGAGAATCTTTCGAAATCGTCAAAAGAAATTTCCAAATGAATTTGAACAACGAATCAATTAGCTTGTAAATCTCTATTGATAAACTCCGAAATGGAATAACATCGTAATTTCTTCGAATAAAATCCCAATCATACCCTTTGTTCGGTCGGCAGAGAATCTTGAAAACACTTTCAATTCTTCGATTACTTAAAACATTCCCCGCTGAAGACTTTTCATTTGTGATGTTTAACCAAGGGATCGACTTTTCGATTGACTTGAGCAGTTCAAAGGGCGGAGGGCTGGCGAAATTAACGCAACGTGGGGTGTGCAATGAAGGAGCGAGATCTTCAAAGGGAAACTGATTTCCCTATTTTCTTTCAAAATTGCACGTTACTAAAAATAACAATTGGATAGCGATTGTGACGCGTAAATAGACATAAAGGCATTCTATCTCATTGGTAATATAAAAGTACCAACACATAAACGTTAACAAAATTAATTTTAATATAACGGTCTCCGTTAACATATCATAAAATCCTTAGGGGCATTAATGACAATGTCTCGGGCAAGACTCGCAACTACCAGATTAGTATAGATGCGTTGCCTATCAGTTCTATAAAAGAAATTGCTAATAAGGGACTAATAAAAGGCTGAAAAACATCTCCAACAAACGTTGGTGAAAAAAAAAACAATTTATATTTTAATTTGTGTAATTAATTGAGTACTTTTGTTACTAAATTCTTTGTTTGTTACTGTTAATGTATGAAATAAAGAAGTCTACGTATTAAAGTTTTAAAACATTGAAAAGTTACATCTTTGTAAAAGTCGATTTGAACGAAAATGCACCCCGCATTTCGTTAATGCATCCTTTGATACTGTTAAGTCAATCGGAACGATATCCCTTTGTTAAACATCACAGATAAGTATATACGTATGTATGGTAGAGAATATTATTTTTCGCGCTTCGTTTGCTAAGAAGATTGGTGCGCATCTGCGTTGTGAATTTGGTGTAAGCCTGGTGGGAGTGATTTTGCATATATGCGTAATTTCGCCAATTTATTTGCTTATTTTGTAATTGTTACCAAGTTTAAATTAACAAGTACAGTTTATCTATTTTATACAATTTTTTGTTTTGAAAATTACTGCCGCATTCAGAATAATTTAATCGTTATTTAAATTCCCTTTTACTTTAAATGTATTGAATCAATTCTATAAGGGAAAATTTAAAGACACTGAGTACTATAAATAAATCTTTTTATAATCATCGAAAGGTGATGCTTGCTTTATTTATTACTGCTTGGAAATTCATTTGTAATATTCACTTTACGGTCACCTTTCTCTATGTGACGTTACTATCTTCGCTGACAGTCACCGCATGCACTGAAATATTATAATTACAGTGCACACAGTCGCAAATGAGCCGAGAATGTAGTCCTTTGTGCAAGTATTTTTAGACTAGCTACATTGAAATCCTTAATAACCTCGCCACCAAACCTCTATGTTCATGAATAAACGATACGTTTGAATACGCTGGAAATGTTTTCCTCTTCTGTTGCAAAAGTTAATTATAATAATAGAAAATGTTGTTTGTTTTTTATTTTTATAATATCTATTTAAAATAGTTATTTACTTAACTAGCTGTCGCCTGTGACTCCGTCTGCGCAGGATTAAAAAAACTTAATAAGTAGGCAATATGTTCTTCCAGACTATGTTCTACATCAGTGCCAAATTTCAGCGAGATCCGTGCAACTGTTCTAAAGATACCTTCTTAAATCATCCATCCATCCCTCTAAACTTACGCATTTCAAATATTAATAACATTGAAAAAATCCGTAAATCATCAACTAAATGTAAATAACTACTAAAAAAAACATCTCACGTAGTTCGCTTCCCTCTTAAAGCGAGTTTATTATCTTTTTCTTTTTTTCTAATTGGAAAACGATTTTCACATTGATGTTTTTAAAAGCCAGTGACTGCAGCATCGATGAACGGACGCCAATTACGTCAGCACTAAGGTCGTAGCGACACTAACGGCCGATAGCGGGACACTCAAAGAGGAGATACGTGATTTTTGAAGTTTAGAAAAATCTGTATTACATTCCATTGTTACACAGAAGATCATAGCTTACCAAATTAATTTTGCCATAATTATGTTGTTAATATAATGACCATTACTTTCACAATGTTTGCAGTTCGTAGCAAAACATAAAAAGAAGGAAATAAATATATTGACTATCAAAAGCTTAACTAGTTTACATATATGTCTTCATACATATATTTTTAATGCCAGTTCTTTTGTTTTAATTTCAAAAATTTGTTAAGTAATTTAAGGTCTTCACATAGCTACAAATTAAAGGTAAATTAAGTTGCCCAAAGAGAATTAACGCATTCTTAAATCTCAACCTTACAACCGTTACTGATGATAATCATGTACAAACTATTCGTAATCATTTCTATCCCGCTGTTTCCCACCACTGCATCACAACCGCATCATCCTCAGTGCTAATTGAAGGCATTACAATGCAATGTCTGCTGAGACAGCAATGTTTCCAGCCCAACAGCTCTCGCGCTCACGAATCACTGAATAAATAAATAGCTCTTAATGGGCCTTGCGATCGGGCGCGCTAAGGGTTGATTACAATCTATGAATACTGTCTGGTGATTTCAGTATTTATTAACAATGGATACTAAGGTTACCTTACTTTGTTATTTACTTTTACATACTAAACTGATATATAAACACGGCTAAACAATAATATTGAATAATTTAATACTTTTACATACATTTAATATCAAGATAAATACATGGCTTATGTAAGCATTAGGTTGAAAATAGCTAAACGCTGGAGGTATTTGAGACACTAATACAAAGTTTCGGTTTTTCCCATGAATTTTAGTTACAAAAAATATCTTATTTTCTTATTGATAACAAAAATTGCTGAATTCAATGTATTTTTAATAAAAAATATTTATATTTAACGACCTATAAACCTATATCCTATTAGCACAGATAAAAAATGTTCGTAAAATGTAAATAAAAAACGCGGGCAACTAGAAATTCGCTTCCTTTTCTATCATTATGGCTTTACAGACGAGTGCACTAAACTCGTTTTATTACACGACTTGTACTATAAAAATGTTATGACACGCTTTATTGCATAAAAACGAGGTAAAACGAAGACAGTAGACTTGACAAGCTGTGTTTTATATCGGGCAAAGGTAGCGTGAGTCTCTGAATTTATGCAAATGCATGCTTTTATTATCCGAATATCAATTTCCAAGCAAAAAACATGTTTTACATGGACAGAGATATGCGTAGTAAAATGTTTATAATACTTATACCTGATAAGACCTTTACGAACTTTTTTATATCATAAAAAAGTTCGTAAAGGCAAGACGCAAGCGAGCAAACGTCCATCTGAATTCGCCGTAATGCCGAAGCGACCGCTGCTCATATCTATGAGTATCTACACACAATTGCAGATGCGTTGCCTAGCCATAATAGATGGAGGAGAAGACACAGAAAGAGAACATTTCCCATTACTACGCGTCTCCTCTCTCATCAAATGCACTTCCCTTTGCCATCACTTCCTTATAATAAAAGGGTGGAAAAGGAAAGAAGACTAAAATTGGTCTCCGGAACGCACAGTCATCAGGCGAAACACGGCCCGGTGAAATACCACACAGTAGTGTGGAAACTAGGATATCAAAGTGTGTCTCGATGCTAACGAATACGTACATTTAAACAAATATCAATACCAGTTGGTTAATCAACACTCAATCTCTCTCGCTCTCTCTCTCTCTCTCTGCCTAGTTTGCATCCCACATGGTGGGGTCAGCTTTCCCAATCCGTCTCTTCCACTTCGCTCTGTCCATGACTCACTCATGTCTTTGAATACTACATATTTCCATCTCGTTTAATGTCATTAAATATTTTCTCTAATTGTGATGAGTTGTTGCTGTAATCCAATCTCGTCATTATTAATTTTCAAAGTTTCAAACGTCTCCGATAGTACATTTTTAGGTGAAGACATTAGAAATTAAAAGAAGATAAATTAATTTATAAATATAAAAATGTTGTACAAAGTAAAAGTAAAAATAAATAAAAATCTTTGTAACGTCGTAGATGGATGGAATTTGTAATTAGATTATTTTCCAGTAATGTTCTTTCATAGAAAGTTTTTCAATTGCCTTAAAAGCGTCAAAGTTATTTTAACTTATCTTGTAATTTAACATTATTTTATAATTTTTAATTTCTTCTTGACGTAAAGATTTCTGACTCGTATAATATATTATTTCTTTAACGTATTGTACGCATTTATATTTGCTTCAAAAAGTATAGTACAGATTATAAAGTTAAACAAGTCCTTTAATCAATCTCTTAGTATTAGAAACTTGGAAATATGTGGCCTTCATAATTGTTAAATATTATCCAATATATTATTTTCAAATAGTTTAGAATTTAACTTTAGCTTTAATCTGGTTTTATATTCATGAATAAAACCAGGTTAAACCACAATATCACAGAAAAGGTGTTCAATGTTCGCCAAAGCTATTTCCATAACTCGCCTAGTAGCAGTCTTAACGTAGTAGATTTAGCTACGCGCGTAGCGCCATATCGTAGCTGCTGCATAGCTACGGTTGGACCACGTTATAAATATTTCAGTACCGGAAATTATTATTTCTAGCGATACCTTTGAATGGAGATTCGTATTTTCGTTTGTGCTTACTACAAAGAAGTAGTTATTTTATTTATCTATAATAATTGCATTGTCAAATATAGTATAAACCTAATTTTAATGTATTAAAAATAAAAATGAAGAAATACTCAAGAAGGGCGATATTCTAAAACAGACATGCAAGTAAGCGTAGATGTATGAATGTACACGAAGCATGAGAGGAGTGAGGTCTGCGCCAAATGGAGATCCATAGTCTCTGCCTACCCCTCTGAGTTATCGGCGTAGGTGGTATTGTTTGTCTAAAAACTCTGTATAGTTCTAACCAACAACAAATATTTTAAATATTGATACTAATGCTAGTTAAGCAGTTTTAAAATATGCAACGATGTCTAAGTAGAAACGGTAAACGACCGAGATGCGTGAATACAAAACGTACCGATACGCATTATTTATTTATGAACCCGCTGATACGGAAATTGCAGTTTTGTAATATTCAAGAGAGACGCAGAATTAACGATTACATTTTAATTTGTTAGCGCCTAGCGGATTTTGTGACAGGGAGGAAAATATTAAAAGTGTAAACATATCGACCGCATCATTTTGTTGTAAGTATTTTCAAAGACTTTATTTGCAAGTTTTAAAGTAGTGGTAAAATCTTATGTATTTATGATCTGCTAGATGTTAAGATGTCGGTGGCTCAGTGGTCAAGCACTTGACTTGCAATCTGCAGGTCCTGGGTTCGAATCCCGCCATGTACCAATGTGTTTTTCGATTACCGATTTACATATGTACATCTATCCGAAGTTCTTTACGGTGAAGGAAAACATCGAGATGCAACCTGCACATATCTGAAAAGAAATTCAAAGATATGTGTGTAGTCAACCAACCCGCATTTGGTCAGCGTGGTTGACTATGGCCTAATCACCCTTAACTCCGAGCCCCTCGGTGGGGACGTATCGGGAGCTGATGATGAGATGTTAACAGTTTTGGTTTTTTTAAATTGGCCATTTGGTACACTATATTAGGTTTTTTAGTTTAATGGTGATAAAATAATACTGTCGTGTTTATTTTTTGCTTAAGGTTTCAGATAAAAATATAAAGAAATCGCTGTTTGTGTTATTTTGTCGAGTAACGTGTATTAAAATTTCGCTTCCGCTTGTGACTTAGACCCGCTCTATCGGCTGCACAAAACTGGGGAGAGTGTTAGTAAGTTCGTTTGAATGATTCGACACCTCCCTTGAGGTTTCAACCCTTTCGCCACTGTTCCGAGGGGCGCTCTATGAAATAATTTTTAGCTGTTATTTTGAAGCTTTCAACCGGTCTGTGAAAAGTAATTCCTTTTCTCATTTTAATGGCCCTATTCAGAAATAAACTCATTTATTTATAATTTCACCTTTTGCTAGAAATGTATCGCGATTATATTTTATTTTCTTTTCATGTTCATCGCTTTTATAATATTATATCATTTTACTTTAATTAATATTAAATTCAATAGTAAATAAAACAAATTAGTTACGTAAAGTTAAAAATACTTAAAATATTTCGACTTCACGCCATTCATTTTATGGGTTTTATTTGCAAATTTTACTAAGACAAAGCAATATTCTGATTAAACATGTAAAGATTTTGTCGACTAATATTTTAAAGTATTCTTGAACTCACTTTAGTTATCAAAGGAATATGTATAGTCCAGACATTGGAGCCGGCGTCACACGTTAAAAGCGTTCTAAAAACACTTGAGCAGACACTTTCATAGTTTCCAATCAAAGCAAGCATTAAATATTAAAAGGTCGTTACGTTAATGAATCGTATCAGATTCTCGGCTCTCACTATGAATACGGCTTTCGGCCTCAGTTTCTTAGCGGAGCGGTCTTTTGTTGAAGTTTTTAGCTTGCATATATGAAAATAGTTGAGTCTTGTTGTCTGAAGGCGCTCAACTTCTCAAGAGTTTCCCGTCTTTGTTATTTACATAGTTATTTAAAGGGAATAGATGTAATTTAACTTTATAGATGGTTTAATTTGTTGTTAAGAATACTTAGAGAGACTTGTACTTTATGTAAATATTTTAAACAAGCTGTCGCCCGCAACTCCGTCACTATGACTTTAAAAAAAACTTCATAAGTAGCCTATGTGTTCTTCCAAACTATGTTATCCAAGTGTTTTAAATTTCATAAAAATCTATTGAACCGTTCTGGGGATACCTTCAAACAATTATCCATCCATCCGTCCACCCATTCGTATTTACTTTTATTATTAAGCTTAAGTTAGAAGTAAGATTGCAATTAAGTGATGCAAATTATATTAACGAATTTTGTTTAACTCTTTTACTATATTACTCACGACAATTTAGCATTTAAATGGTAATTGTTAAATGCTAAAATGTCGTGTGTGTGGGTTTTTGTAATTTTGTGGACTGAATATTATATACCTATCTGAATATCGGTGCCCACGATACAGGCATTGCCTAGTGTGGGCATCACTAGGTTACCCAAATTAACCATAAATGGTAATTTAAGTTTAATTTAATTTCTCACTTATGTGCCATTTTTATGTTAGTTATTGTTTCTTGGTTTAATATTTATTACCTATAATAAAAACTTTTCATTCTTTCTTTCTTTCATATGTAAAGTTAAACCTATCCTATGCGATAGTAATCATTTTAATTTGGTAGCTCTTCATCATTAATTTAAATAAAGCGACTTAAGCTTTCTTCAACAATTGATTAACGACATGATTCCTTTTTATAGAAAA
>NW_013529520.1:2013079-2015763 GCF_000836235.2 Papilio xuthus | reverse complement strand
CTATTTTTTGTTTATTGTGTGTAAAATTCCTTTGTTAGCTAGTGTACTGTGAAAGTTGACTATTGGTTGTTTGCAGTAGGAAACATATAACCTTACTACACTTACATGGATTAGTAGCGTTGTGGTAATAGTATGCAGACTTTTTATTACTTGTATTCGGTTCTTTTGTAATTATATTAATAAAAGTTCATCATCATCAGCTCACGATACGTCCCCACCGAGGGGCTCGGAGCCTACCCTAAGTTAAGGGTGATCAGGCCATAGTCGACCACGCTGGCACAGTGTGGGTTGGTTGACTTCACACATATCTTAAAATTTCTTGTCAGATTTGTGCAGGTTGCATCACGATGTTTTCCTTCACAGTAAGAACGACGGATAAATGTACATATGTATATCAGAAATCGAAAAACACATTGGTACATGGCGGGATTCGAACCCAGGACCAGCAGACTGCAAGTCAAGTGCTTAACCCCGGAGCCACCGACGCTCTAATAAAAGAAATACAATATTGTGGACTGTGTGAAGTCGAAACCTGACTGATGAAATACTTAAGAAGGACGTTATTCTTAGGATCCTCTACAGACTTTTTAATATATGTACAATACGCTAAGGCTTGCAAGACGATCCCACCTGATGTTAAGTGATGATGTGGTAGAAATGTTACGTTACCTTAATGCGTATTCAATATACTCTTGAAGGTCACCACGTCATACTTGGACAGTAAAACTGACTTGAATGTATACGTATATGTATGAATTTAGAACAAGCCTACACCTACCTCTGTGGGTTACGGGCCTGAGTTATGTTTTTGTTGTTTTGCCTGAACCCAGTGTGCGATGCAATGCCAAATTAAAAATTATGTCGTCATCTATACATCTATCTATACATTTATTAATATTCATTGAAATTGCTTAAATTTACTATGTTATTTACTTGTTGTGAAACAGTCTGTGGTAGAAAAAGGTCAGCCAAATAACTGAAACATTATGAATATAAAACCTCGCAATATTGTCGACGGCAATAAATTACTTCAAGTCGCAATTATGTTTTTTGCTTTCGACAGCTGTTGCTTCGGCCAAGTGATTCTCATCACCAGTTTTTACTCGTAAATAATTTCAATGATTATTTTCTTTTTAATATGAAGTTATATAATTAAAGATTTTGGAATTAATTCACTGTTTTATACTTATGGTGTCAGTTTATAATTTATAAATATGAAGTAACTCTTTAAAGGAAAAACTACTGAATTTTATGAAACTTTTAATAAAGCCAAAATATAACGAAGTGAGTCAAGTATGTTTTAAAACTTCTATCTATGAGCTATATTGCAAAAATTATACGAAAAATTCGTTCATCATCATCATCATCATATTCAGCCCTAATTCGTCCACCGCTGAACTAGGACCCTCATTAAGTGCACTCCCGCAACCTTGACCAGGTCATCGGTCCATCGTGAGGGAGGCCTAACTACGCTGCGTCGAACCGACCGCGGCCGCCACTCTAGAATTCGTTCACTAATTATTAATATATCGCACTCAAAAAGCATGCGGCAAAAACTTTATAATGATTCATTGAATATTTTTTATCATAATTCACAATACACTTCTAGTACTTTACAATTTGTTCGAAATCTTATAAAACGCAGTTATTTCTTTCTCTCCGTTTTATCAAAACTTTCTCTTACAATATTTGGTTCTCTTGTTTCACAAAATGAAACTTATATTGGATAAAACGTTTCGAGGTTTGATCGGAAAACTTTTCTTTGTAATTGTTGCGGTTGGTTTATCTTGAGAAGAATGGAAAGGAGCTTTATGTGATAAGATCTTAATACTTATTGTAAATAAAAGTTACTTAACTGCTTTTATTAAATGTTTAGTCAAGTTTGCGTTTTGGTTAATAAATGGTAATCTCAGTGTTGTCGAGACATACGGATCTTTTTATACTTTTATTTTATTTTAATTTTTATATTTTTATGTTTAGAATATTATGTTTTATTCTACATATTTGCTTATCTTAAAGATTAGTCGTAAATAAATCTTCAAATAGTATGTGGTAATCCTTGTCTTTTCCTCCGTCTTGTAATGTTTTCATTTTAGCTTCATTATTTTATTTTCCAAATTTTATCTCAATTCTACCGCTCGTTTCCTTCCTCCTATAACTTTAACGTGAATGTTTAGATTGATGGTGGTTGTTTAAAGGTATACCAGAACGGCTGAAAAATCTAGATGGAATTTGGCATACACATAGAACATAGTTTGGAAGAACACATATGGTACTAATAATTACGCACGTACGGAGTCACGGGCGACAGCTAATTTGGTAATATTATTTTTTTAAACAATGTTATTTAGAGGAATCCCGTTTCTGTATTTGCAACAGCTATGTAAACAAGTCAAAGGTTAGCGAAGTATAAAATTCGACATTGTAGCACCGCTATAAATTGTTTAAAGCTGCAATAATTTACTCGCTTTCGACACTTGTGTTCCGGTCATTGGGTCAGCTTTGTTTACGAAACGAAAATTCTAATATTTATCTCTTTAAATAAATATATATTTATGTAAAATACTATTGTATTTATGACGTAGAATTAAAGCATTAAATAAGATAAATTTGAATTATTTCCATAACAACATACACATTATCAACATCCTTATCAATATTATAAATGCGAAAGTAACTCCGTC
>NW_013529520.1:1890575-2012825 GCF_000836235.2 Papilio xuthus | reverse complement strand
TTGTGAAAACAACAAACTACATTTAAATTTAAACAAATGTAAATTTATATCTTATACAAAAAAAAGTAAAAACATTGGTTTCACTTATTCGTTATCTAATACGCTCTTAGAAAAAGTGTCAGTAATAAAAGATCTCGGTATTTATATGGACTGTAAGCTCAATTACCATGCCCATGTAGATTATATAATCGGAAAGGCGTTTAAGTTATACGGTCTTGTAATGCGCACCTCTATCCCTTTCAAGCGACCTTTGTCCTACCTTCTTCTCTATAAGTCCCTTATACGCTCTCAATTAGAGTATGCTACACCTATCTGGAACCCTTTTTATTTAAACAGTAAAAATCAAATTGAAGCAGTACAGCGCAAGTTTCTACGGTCTATGCATTATCGTTGTTTTCGTTCGAAGTCCTCATACAGTTCATTGTTGCTAAAATATGATTTGCCTACGCTTGACATGAGACGTAATGTCTTGGATGTTATGTTGCTGCACAACCTCCTTAACCATAAATTTAATTGCATAGAATTAATTAGACAAATAAAATTGCATGTGCCTGGCAGAACATGTTATTTTCGAAGCACTCGTAATAGTGTTCTGTTCGCGCTAAAACGATGTAAGACGCATGCTGGTGAGCGCGCCCCCTTATGGAGGGTGATGAGACTATACAATGATCTGCTTACTGATATAGATTTGTTCTCCACGTCATCTGCATCATTCAGGAGAAGTGTCGCGCGTGCTTTGTCTTTGTGAACTGATTTGTTTAGTTAAACTGTACGAATAGTTTTATTACTGTTTTCTTTCCTTTCTTTTTTTCTATTATAATTGTGAACAACGGTGTTGGGTACATAATTACTAAGTCTTTGTTATGTATTATTTTGATGTATATACATTATGTAGTCGTTAGTTGTTCCGAATAAAAAAAAAAAAAAAAAAAAAAAAAAAAAAAAAAAAATAGCTAATGTTCATCGTTAGCGGATGCAAATAAACGCAAACTAAGTTGTTATATTACAATAAAGTTAGTGCTATACTTTACACTTGCACTCGCAATTATTTTTTCGCATCAATGGGCTGTGAACTAAACGGCAACAGCAATCATTTTCCAATTTTAAATATTTATTACTTCTTACTCAATAATATTACAACTATTACTTATGTTATATTTTTGGATGTAAATGAACAAAACAGCTGCATGGGTCTCGCTGAAACTTATCATGGATGTAAACCATAGGAGCGTCGGTGGGTAAATGGTCAAGCACTTGACTTGCAATCTGCAGGTCGTGGGTTCGAATCCCGCCATGTACCAATACGATTTCCGATTTCCATATGTACATTTATCCGACGTTCTTACGGTGAAGAAAAACATCGTGATGCAACCTGCACATATCTGAGAAGAAATTCAAAGATATGTGTGAAGTCAACCAACCCGAACTTGGCCAGCGTGGTTGACTATGGCCTAATCACCCTTAACTTAGGGTAGGCTCCGAGCCCCTCGGTGGGGACGTATAGTGAGCTGATGATGATGAAACCATAGTCTGGAAGAATACGAGAATGGAATAGACTAATAATTAAGTTTTTTTTACCGAGTGGACGGAGTCGCACGTGACAGCTGGTTTAAAATAAATTCCACAATGTAGACCAAAATAGATTTATTTTTATTTTTATTTAAGACATAATAGCGTAAAGTGATAGTTTGTCTACACCACGATTTTCGCTAATTGCAGTCTAACACTAATCTAAAAACATGCATGTCGGTTTAAAGGGTCATGTAGTCTGGGATACATTTTGATAGTCTAATGGGGTAGGTCAGAATAAGCTGGATATGTAACAAGTGCTACAAACGTAAAAAGTCTAGAGTATAACACCCGCTTTGTTAGATTTCTTTAGGAGAGTATCAGGGATGATTTATGAAAAAATATATGGTCTGTTTTCGCTTCCTAAATGCCAAAAAGTTGGTTGGATATTACTTTACTAGTCGTCGCCCGCAACTTTGTTAGCGCGGGTAAAAAACTTAATTAGTGCCTATGTGTTCTTCAAGACTATGTTCTATATCTATGCCAGCAAGATCCATGAAGCCGTTATGAAGATACCTTCTATCCATCCATCCATCAACCTAAACATTCACATTTATAGCATTAGTAAAATTATATTAAATTGTACGTGATATTAAACATTAAAATTAATACTGCTTAAAAATAATAAATACAGGCTTTTAATTGGACCTTAATCAATCAAGAATGCTTAGCTATTCAAATCATTCGTTACAAAGATTTTGTATAATATTATAAATTTTAACAATAAATATGAATTAAACAGTATCAAGTTATAGTTTGAGTAATGTTAATGTAAGTAATGAGGTACCTTCAAGAAGTGAGCATACCATTTCCTTAAAGGCCCGCAACGCATCTGCAGTTCCTCTGGTGTTGCAGATGTCCATGGGTGTCGTTGATCACCTCTGTGTTTCCTCCGCTCGTTTGCCCCATTCTCTTATAAAAAAAAAAGTTATTTTTTTTGTCAAACTTTAATAAACGATGTAAACAAATCCATTGAGCCGATAATATTTGGAGATTTTGTTAACAGCAATAAATTGTTTTAAAGCTTCGATAATTTACTCGCTGTTGACAATTGTATTCCGGTTATCGAGTTTATATATAAAATGTCCATCTACGAAATGTTACAAATTTATTAGTACTAAAATATATATTTCTTTTAAATAAAAGACTGATGTGGCGAACACACGGACAACAATAGAGGGTCATGTTTACTGCGAGGATGCTTTATATGTATTAAATATTGTGATGTGACTTTATTAAGACTTGCTTGACTAATTTGAAAGAGTGAGTGTCGAGTCTTATGATTATTGTAATGTCATAGAAAACAGCGGGTCAAATACCAATATTTGTTACGAGTGTTACCTTGTATCATTATCGACAAAATTGGTATTAAAATTTGTATAGTGCTTATAGTGCGTAAAGTATACCAAAAATCTCGTACTTATTTTTATGATACTATATATCATCATCATCATCATCATCATCACAATATCATGATGATACGAAGGCGCTTATCGTAATTATTCGTGTTAGGACCACAATATTTTAAGTGGTATTCGTAAAAGTCATATAGAAATTAGATAAAGTGGATCGTATGATTGTTAAACTTACTACGCTTTATGTATCTCCGCTAATGAAGAGACTCAGAATTGCAAAATTATTGATATAGAAGTTGCTCAACTTGATAATGTTGAGAACTCTTAAGCAAACACGTCAATAGCCTAATGGTTAAGGTTACGGATTTCCGATCACGAGGTCGGGTGTCCGAATCCCTCCATTCGACTATTGTCGTAAACTATACCTAGCATAAGCATAGAGCCTAGTTGAAATGGTAAAAGAAATATTAGTGAATTTACAAAAAAAATCTGCTAATATTAAAAAAAAAAACATATTTTTTCATATCAATAACTATGCAGTCAGTAAGTTGATATTTAATTTGCATTAGGATACTTGAACTCAATTACTTTAGTTAACTAATTATTAACTACTAACTACATGCTAAATAACGATTGATCTATGATGAAAAATTAAACTAATTTTTATTCAGTAGTATTCACAGTTGTGTTAAAATATTAACTCAAAGTTTCATTGTATTTTTCATATGTTAAGATAAAAACTGTCGTATTATATAGATTCCAATACAAACACTAAAAGCAATATAAAGGTAAATACTTTTTCCATATAAATAAAGCGTATCATTATTTTAAATAGAAGTTTCGATTATTTACAAATGTTTCGCGCTGCGTCCTCAAAGGATTAAATTTAAGCCGGGTTATATTTTCAGACGCTCGAGTTGAAAACTTTTCCTTTGTCGTGTTCGAGCAAGCATACAACGATACGAAGCGTTTATTTATCTAGACGATGGAGAAAGATATTTCAGTAAACACGAGGCGATGTGGTTTTTATTACTTACTTATTTAATTTATATGGATACTAATTTGTTATATATAATTTATTTATATTGTAAGTACTTCGAGAATCCGCCGCCCGCATTATTAGCAGCGAAAACCGACGAGTATATAAGTATATCAATGTAGAAGAAATTAGAGTTGTTTCAGGACAGCGTCAAATAGCGGTTCATTGTCTCTGCTATCCCTCTGGGTTACGGTCGTGATTATGTTGTTGTTGGTATAACTAAAGGGATAGGAAGGGGAGGATTTGACAGAGGAAGGAACGTGTAGACGGAGGAAAATAAATAACAAAAAATTTATTTCATTATCATACAAAATGTGACCTGTAATAACCCTGCTTATTTTTAAGTTTCGCACTGAGTGATAAAAGGTAACCACTTTAAGCCGGTTAAAACTAGACCAAGCTGTATATAAACGAAAGTAACGCACCGTCTCAAGCAGTTCTTAGCGTGGAGTGGTAAGATTATAGCAGGCGTAAGTGTTACCTGTGTAGGCGAGGTAATAAAGGTAACGACGAGGTAACATTACTAAAGGTAATGTGTGTTAGGAAGTTGAATTGGATAAATACTTAAAGACTATTGTAGTTCCTTTTTATAATCTATTTGAAACAGTGGTAACTCACGGTATAGTAACAAAAATTTTATTCATAAAAATTGACATTTAGCTTTTTAAATTAAAAATCTCATTTTCGATATTGCCACTGACAATGACGACGATATTTTTTTTTATTTTGATTTATCTAGGCTACAAAATCATTGTAATAATTTTGTGTGTTACTAAAGGTATGTATAGTGTCTGCCACGTCACCCCTGTCTAGGATCTATTTACCTACTATTAGGGGAGCTCAGGGTAAACTGGTCGTATCACAAAGCTTTGTTGTTGGCGTGAAGTGTAAAAGTTTACATGTATACCACAATTCGCAACACCATCATCACACACGTTTTTATATTTGACTTAAAAAAATATCTTTACAATTAAGTCACAATTTAAATCCCAGTACTTTATTTAGCAAATTACATTAACTTTTCTACAACTTTCCTTTGCTGTTTTTTACTTCTGTACTACTAGCAATTGTACAGTCAGCTGCATAAATATGTATACATTTATTAAACTTTACAAACTTGAATACGGCTTCGGCTACAAAAATACATATGCGCTTATTCATCTACTATGTATTTATGGTTGGAAGCAAACAGATATATGCAATTATTTTTTTAAACCGAAGGCGTATACAGATTTCTAAAGATTAATAAATGTATGCATGTTTTTACAGCTGACTGTACTAATAATGTTTTAACGACACGTACATAATTTGAAAGAGCACAAGGAAGAAATCTTAAAACAATGGACTGAAGTTAAGCTTATTTAAAGTACATAAATATCGTACACACACAATAACTACATACTATATACACTATATATGGCACTAAGCTTAAAGTATAGATATGTGATAACAATAAGAAGTGCCTTTTGCAGCCAGATATGACCGCACAATGCACAATGTGGTTGAATGAAACCTGCGAACGTCCAGAGAGGATTAATTAGTACTGTAGCGAGATTTCTTTATCTACAAAGAACTGCTCTCTACGACTGTACTTTAAACCAAGCAACTAGTGTCCGATGCGCTCTATTAATCATCATAATTATTTTGGCAAGTATCCATGCTCGTATTTTAGCAAAAGTTTATGAAAATCAAATTTAGATACCGACTAGTGTTTTTAAAATTAATTAAAAAAAAATAAAAAAATAAATGAATTCTACAGTGAAAACTGTCGATTACTAATAAGTATTTTGTTGTAAGTCAAAGTTATCGCTGTTAGTTCTGTCAGAAAATATGTAAAACCTACATTGGTTTAAAAATGGCAAAAAAAAAGAAAACTTGATATGACAGCGAAACTACGAAAAGGACCTTGCGCGCATTTTGGCATTGACAGGAGGGCGCTAGTGAGCTATCATAATTTAGTTTGATTTATGCTCACCGGGTCAGATAGCTTTATCCGACTATCCGTTGGTTTCTGAAACCAAAATATCTGTACGAAACATAGTCATCCATGCCATTATGTTTGACAAAATATAGATAACAATATGTTTTAAATGCAGATTTTAGTCTTAAAAACTCATAGTATTCGATTTAATTTCATTTTATAACGTAGATAACGTAAAAATGTAGATTTAACAAGTTTTTGTAATAGATACTGTGGGTACAATATTATAATGGTAACATAAAATTGAGATACGTAACATATCTTGATTGAATTTAATATTACATTAAATCCGCTTTACAATGTTTCTAAACGTTTTATTCATTCACAATAAGTTATCTTGATACGCAAAAGATATTTATTTAAGCAAACATTTCCCTAGACTTATTCCGAAACATTAAACTTAAGTAGGGTAATACTTTATCTACTTGAACTGAAAACTTTTTATGCTCGTATTCATTGTCAGGGGACGGAGTATTTTTTCTATGTTTTACGTTATTTACTTATGTAATTGAGAAACACCTTATAACCTTTGTTACCTCTTATATACTGATTATTTTGAAATCTTAAGTCGGGGAAGTAAAAATAATACTCTATTTGCCTATTTAGTTTTTTATTTTATTTAAATATAGTTATTAAGTTACTCGTCAAAATTATGTTCCGTTGCTGAAGTTGATTGAAAAAAAAGTAATCACATTTTTGCATAAATATTCTACGGAACATCTTTACGACCCAATAAATTCACTTCAGAGCCAGTTTTTATTCGTACCTAACCCTCTTTACTGGATTTAATATTAATAATTTCAATGATTTTTTTATTAACTACATTGTATAAATTCTTTAAACATTATGATATTTTCGCTTTGAATTATTTCATAATAAGAGAAGGACAAAAACAATATTTTAATCATAGCCTAGACAACTTCGACCTTATCCATAAATATTTCCTTATAAAAAACACATGTCGTTAATTTTCTATATATAGGTATTATATGTACCTACAACAGATTTAGTTTTTTTAGTTTAAAAAGCGCATTGGTAAATACCTGAGATAATCTGAGTTAATATAATATCATCATCATCATCTCACTATACGACCCCACCTAGCGGCTCGGAGCCTACCCTAAGTTAAGGGGGATTAGGCCATAGTCAACTACGCTAGTCCAGTGCGGCTTGGTAGACTTCACACATATCTTTTGAATTTCTTCTAAGATATGTGCAGGTTGCATCACAATGTTTTCCTTCACCGTAAGAACGTCGGATAAATGTACATATGTAAATCGGAAATCGAAAAACATATTGGTACAAGGTGGGATTCGAACCCAGGAACCGCAGATTGCAAGTCAAGTGCTTTACCCCTGAGCCACCGACGCCCTCATAATATATTATACAATAATATTATCACTACACCCGTCTTATTTCGAAACTGTAGGCTTCCGTCATTATGTTCTCATTAAACTATTCCCTATTCGAGCGTCTGTTACCATATTGTTAATTGACTTTAAAGCAAACTGAGACAGTCAAACGGATCGATTCGATTGACATTGAACATACGACCTCTCTACGAACATATTGACATTATTGACTTTAATGATATATAGTTAAATTAAGCACACATATAGTTAATCAGGGTTCAGAGGGAATCAACCCTTATGTAACAATATACACTGTGCAGGGTTCCACTACAATGTCGCGATTACTATGAAGGTTTCTAAAGATTTCCTATTGATTGAGTGACCTATTTAGTTATTGGATTACAGTCGAACCTGGATACTCGAGAGTCCAATGAACTGCTATATTTTTCTACGCTTTAGTGTGTTCTCTCTAACCTGACTTTCTCGCATATGGTGGTTTCGTTTGTCTGTCAGTTTCTCTGCAAATCCAAGTATGTTCCCGGTAATCTTTTAAACGGCTAGACTGATTTGGACGGGACTTTTACTGGGAAATAGCTAATGTATGCTGGAGTAACTTAGGCTATTTTTTTAATTCCACGCTGTCAAACTCGCAGACAACCGCTTTTTAATATATTCACTTTTAGAGCACTGTACTGGAATTTGTTATCCAATGGTTTCGAAGTATAGGATGTAAGTTTTGATGAAAAAAGGGACGACAGAATGAAATTGATCGTTTGTGAAACTGCGTTAAGGAACACAAACTGACCTCGCTTACACTTTCGTAACAGAAATCAATTTTTAAAAGAACTTAGCAACAATACAGCTTAAAATAAGTATTATAATAATTTGGACTACTTGTAAGTTAAATAATTAAACTAATTAATTTAATCGAATTTATTGTTAATTATTAATGAAAATTACAGTAATTTCTTCACTTTTGAAATTCAGCGTTAGTTTCGTTTGAGTTTCATTTTGCAACTAGAAAATGTGATTTGTAGTGATAACATTTCATATTTCGCTCTCAAAATGTTGCACAATGTATTTCTAGGAATTTTCAATAGTAGGTTATGAAAATTTCAAAATGCAATAGGAATCAGTGGATCGCTGTCAAATGCAAATGTACTACGTATCAGATGCCCAGTGACTGGAAAAAGTTGAATTCATTCTATATAGAACGATCATATCGTATACTATAATAGAAGTACGGAAATTATTTGTTGAATAAAATAAATAACTTATGGAATTTATGAATTACGTTTTGAATTTATAGTATCGTCCTTGCTTTTATATACAGTCATTTCTTTTTATTATAAACAACAGTTTAAATGGCATCAATAAGAGATTAAAGAATTGTTGAAATGTTTGTAAAAGCTTCAGTGATTGTTAAATTTGGAATCTTACTAATATTATAAATGCGAATGTATAGACGGATGGATATTTGTTAGAACAATTCTCCAGAACGGCTGAAATTTGGCATAAATGTAGAACATAGTCTTCATGCAGGATACAAAGGCTACTTAGTTAGTTTTTAATAGCGTACGGACGGAGTCGCGGGCGATAGCTAGTCGTAAAATAAGTGAGCAGCGTGCATAAAAGTCGAATCTCACTAAACAGATGTTTTACTTTCATAAATATCGATTATAACATTGCTTTTACGACAACATTTTAAATTTTGTTTACTTGTGTAAACACTTATATTTAATAAGTATTTTTTCTTTATTGTATTAGAAAAATTCGCAACTATTTCATTTAGTCAATAGATTTAATAAAGCGCTCTATGTCAACAACGGGATTAGGGATCACAAGAAAAAGGGATAGGAGAAAATTGAATTTTTATCAAACTTGGGCAAGAATGATAAATGGGTGACAAATTTATGTATACAAGTCAATCTGCACGAAGCAAACATCCTTTTTTTGACGATTTTCTCCTGATATTAGTTAGTTAAGGAAGTCTAACTTTTCGTAGAGTTTTTTTTGATTCAAGATTTCTTAATATTAAAAATTATTAAAATACTCGTAACTTTTGATACCTTTTATTGGTTAAAGTCTCTCAATTTGAGACTAAAACTTTTACTTTTGAACGTTAAATTTTGTAATAAAGTGGTGAAATTTATCTCATCCTTTAGATAAATGTACAAAGCGTTTGTCTCAAAGATAGGGGAAGTTATTGGGGTGTAAACATTTTGTGTCGTTTTATTATTCATGACCATTAATGCCTTTTATTGGTTATAATTTTCAAGTTTTTATGTTAAATTTGTAAACATCCTTTATTCTTCATACATAGCATATTTCAAACAATAAATAAATAGTTAATTATATAGAATAATTAAAAATAGATGATTTTTTTTTCTTTGAATTACAAAAAGAAAAAAACTAAAATTCTTTCAAACCAGCAACTTCTGCAACTATCAATAGAAAAAGGTTTTACTGGATATTAAAAATGCATTGATTCAAATTGGAAATTTTATTTCGTTTTTCAATTTACATTTCCATTAAAGGCCTACACGCATACCAGACTCGTATGAAAACTATTCATAAAGCAAGAGGTAAAAACCAGTAGCATAGCTAGGGATATGCAAACGCCAGGAAACTCATCGGATTAAGTTTCAATCCGATTGCCTTGGAACACTAGGCTCAATCGACTTGCAAGACGTCAGCCGTAAAATGAGTTCGCATCGGAGCTTTACTAGTCCACCATAGCACGGCGTTGATTGAATTATAAATAAAAAAGTTCTCATGTCTTTTAAAATTGATCCATTCGAAAATAAAAAGTCACTATCCATTAAGTGGTTAACAATCTTACTAATATTATAAATGCAAATATTTGGATGGATGTTCATTAGAAGGTATCTCCAGAACGACTGAATGGATCCCGCTGAAATTTGGCATACATGTACGTCATAGCCTGGAAGAACACATAGGCTAAAGTTTTTTTTAATTCAGTCCAGATAGAGTCGCAGGAGACAACCAGTATGGTATAATAGCCTTCTAATATCGCATGACATATTTTCCTATATATTAAAATCAAATGTAGGATAAGTTGTCTCGTTGGGGACATAAATAAATATAAATCGTAAATAAAAACAGTTTTCGAAGAATCGCTATAATGATAAAATATAACTTTAACATTAAATAAACACAATATCAATTATTTGTAGTATTGCAGTTGTCTTGTGACTTAGTTAAATTAGTAGTATGAAGTGCTTCAAGTGTTTGCAGTTGACAAGAACGCGTTAATTGCGAAACGTGATCGTGATCTATTAAATCTGTTCGCTACTTGACAGTCCGCATTCGCCTGTATTTGCCTTTCAACTAAATTAATACCTTCGTACATTACTCTAATACTATCAATATAGTATTTTATTATAACTAATGCTTAAAACAACATAATAATTACGTAAATAACACAATTTAAAGTATATAATTTAAAAGAAACTTTTTGAAAATAAATGGTATAATTTGATGTATTTCATATCCATTTTTGATTTACAATGCATATCAAATTTTACATATACCTTGGCATAGTAAAACCCATACCTTACTATAAAATGGTTAGACAGTCTTTCAAATACATTTTAGCTTAAACATACGCTAACCCTTTTATACCGTGGACTTTAGCGCACTAGAGGTGGATTTTTCACGAATAATCGCTATTAAAACATTATTATCCGTAAATTTACGAAGACAGTATTTCACGTGGACAAAGTCACGGGCATAGCTAGTATAGTATATTTTATAAATGGTAGTAGAAAATATAAACAATTAAAAGACTTGACTACATAACTATGGTGGCAAAAGAATATACTGTCAAGGGAAACAAGGGCTACTATGAAAATTGGCATTATGAATAAAATCGGTGGTCAATAATTCATATTTCTTTAACCCTTAACGTAATTTAATTCGCAAAGAAATTGAATCATTTTCTCCTTGTTGCTTTTGCAGTAGATTTTGTGAGCCATCTTGAATTTATGCAAAACGCTCGAAACCAACGTTATCTATGTTAATTCTGTTCATTTCGCTTCGCCTGAAAAACTCGTTTCCAGTTTCAACAGCCAGTATTTTTCAACTTAATTATACAATTCTAGGTTGGACAAATTTTCTAGAATATATTCGCTAGTTGGCGAAGAACACTATAGTTAAGCGTTGTTTAATATTAAATTTTGCATACGGCATGAATTTTGTTTCTAACATTGATACAGCCTTGGAAACAATTCGTACGTACGTAAAAAACGTAAGTAAAATTATACACCTATCAATCGGATAAAAATAATTCTAGGTATTGTTGGATGTGTAGATCTACTAAATGGAAAATTAATTGTAGTGTGCATTCGAGCCTCTCAGCAAGTATTACCCTTTTCATATATCTTGGCGGCTCAAGGTTATCGGCTGCGTGCCTTCACCTCGCATCCAGTTACTTCCCGCTACATCTCAAATTATGTTCTGTGCATCGACTCGCGCGAAGTTTAGAGCCGCCAAGATGTCTGAAAACTATAATACGCTTAGGTGAATAAAACCTAAATACACTTAAACTTGAAAGTATTTTGTAAATAAACATTTATATAGTAATGTGTAAAACCTAAACATATAAGCTTAATTGTAAGCTACGTATATTTTGTTGTTTTGTTTTAATGTCGCAGAAGCTTTCCGTTATTCCTTTTCTTGTTTATCTTAACGACTGCAATAAGCAATGTCGTTGTTTAAACAAGCTCTTCTATTTGTAAGAGCTTCAGTCGGCGTTTTCAAAAGATTAAACTAAAGTTGAGTAATATTTTTCGGACTCTTGAACTGGAAACTTCTCCTTGCAACTTCGAAAGTAATACAATAGTATTGTGTACATTTATTTAGTTAATAAGAAATGAAGATGTTACAATACGGTGTTTCCTTTTACGAGTCTATACTTAATTAAGAAAAAGTTGCAGTATATTTAATTCATTTAGAGTTATTATTTTTAAAATGAAGAGAAAGCCAAAAAAAAGCTTTTTGTTATGTTCGTGTTTATTAAAATAACTATAATAAAAATGATAAAGACATAAATTTTTCGTCAAGTCAATTCAAACGAGATCAAAATCGATGAGGCTGTGTCGTTTTATTATGAAGTTCCTGGCAATCTTGCAACAAAACCATCGTCAGCACCGTGTCAAATTTAATTTGCAAGATTTTGAACTGTTTGGATCGATTCCAGCCGCCGAGTTCCGTAATCGGACGACACGACAGACCGCCAGGTTCCATCCACACCACCTGGATGGCTGGCGTTCCACAACGGTGAGATTCTCGCGCAATTTCTTGCCTCGCACAGTCGCGTTGTGGAACGGTCTGTCCTCGGCGGTATTTTCAAACCAATACGAATTAGGGACCTTCAAGAAGCGAGCATACCATTTCCTTAAAGGCCGGCAACGCATCTACAGTTCCTCTGGTGTTGCAGATGTCCATGGGTGTCGTTGATCACCTCGGTGTTCCAGCCGATCGTTTGCCCCCTTCTCTTAAAAAAAAAGCATTGGGACAGGTAAACTAAATAAAATCTCGTAATATCAAATACTAATTTTTAAAACAATTGCAGTGAAATTAATTTTAAAAGATATTTAAGCTAGCATTTGATATTAACTGAATATGATTAAAAGTTATAAAATGTCTAAATCCCTACAGTCCTTGGTATGGTAGAATTCCTGTTAATCTTGATTCATGGAATACGTAATAAATGTCAAAGCGAATCGTTTAACATTGAACAAACTATTTATTGTTAATTAACAAGAATTTGTTAACTGTAAACCGGTTGTTATGTATTAATTAAATCAGTCCTCTGTTTGTCTTTGTTTTCTCGTAATTCAATCAACGTTAACTTAAACGGACTCAAAGGGCACGGTTTAATGGTTTTAACGAAATGATAACATAAAGATTGATTAATATAGATATTTTATTCAAGATTAATCGTCTTAATGTTTCGATTAAAACAGACTCTACAGGTTTTTTCATATAAGACAGTATAACATTTTTGTTCTTGTCTATTTGTCGAAAGACCACAATTCGTAATTATTCAAAGATTTTTTATTAAAAAATAGCTTTCTACACTTCTTCTCCACACTAAATTTGACTGTGACTTTCTCGAAATACTTAAAAAGTGGTACAAAGTGTTTACTTAACGTATTCATTGAGTAAAATTACTTTATCAACTTTAACGAAATTTTTGTTTTATCCTATCACTAAATAATTTTAAAGAAATTACCTATCCAACTTATACCTTCAACCAACCCCTTTAGGGTACACACACCTTTATCTCTTTATTTTTCTTGTACTAACTTTTTTCTTTAACTTTTTGTCCACGAAGTGAATAGGCTAGATAATTAGTAACAACACGCTGGCTTTGCCGGTCTTCATTCAAGCCCATTGTGTGTATTGTCCGGCCTGGGGCTGGCTTATTGTGAGGCTGCTTTAAACTGGCTCATGACGCCGGTTGGACCAACTTGAGTTTTATTTTAATAAAAGTGGTTTTTGTTAATCGTAATCAGAGTTTAATAAAAGGTGACACTGAATTTTTTTTTCCAAAAAAATAAACTTTAAATATAAATTTAAAAAAAAAAATTAATTCTATCTTAATTTGCTTTGAAAATTGCTTAATTTGAATTATAAAGGGCTCAATTTTAATTAAACCCTATGAATAAATAAAATCTGAATACTCAGAGTAATTAATAAAGCATAAAGATCATATGTTAACGAGTTAAAAGCAAATAGAGACACAGAAACAACAAACAGATTTAATTAACGCAGAGCAACCATTTTGCAATTAATGAGACCTTGTTAGTTCGTAGCGGCTGGATTGTTTCGACGATTACTGAACGCCCGACGCCTTTAAGATGTTCTATATTAGTACTTGGAATTAAATTGACCAATTAAGTTTAAATAAACATTAAGTTAATAAAATAAATTTTAATAACATTTTGTCTTTAGTATATAATAGGTAAATAATTGTTTTATGTTCTTAATAAAAATATAATAATTGATTAATCACAAATGCCTTAAGGTGCGCTTTCATTGGCCCGCGCCGGACGGACCGTACGCTTCTACACCAAGTTTTAGTTTATTTTGCTTTGTATGATTTTGCATAGCGATGCGTCGATCATCCTTGCTGCCCGCATTCAAAATGGTGCGCGGGCCAATGGAAACGTACCTTTAGAGAGCCTACATTTGAGGGCAATGTTTTGCATATTTCTTACTTGCCGTAACTTTTATTGATTTACTATGTTGTAGCTTAATACTCAATAATTATTGTATCGTATCAAAATAGCTAATAGTAAAAAGATTTTTAGTAAAATATTTCATGCATCCCCTTTAGAGTATAAAATTACGGAACTCTACTAAATACCTCTCGGACAAAAGTTTTCTTTGAAAATGTAAAGTGTTTTTTTTAATAATTGTATTTCGTTAAAACCCAATTCAATGTTTCTTCTAAGTTCCATAATATCTAATTGGTTTCTGTTTAAACACTGAAATTGTTTCATTATCGCCTTGTTGCTTTCGCAGAACATTTTGTAAGCAAAGATTAAATTATACACAACGCTAGAGACCAACGTTATCTATGCTAATTCGCTTTATATTGTTTCGCTTGAAAAACTAATTTCTAGTTCTAAATAGAACTACAAAATCCTTTTCTTTTTTAAACAATTGAACTTATTTGTATCGTACTTAGATTGTTTTAATCAATTGACTTAATTTTTTTTTTTACAGTTGACTACATTTTTTATACAGTTGACTACAATTTTTATACAGTTGACTACATTTTTTATACAGTTGACTTACATTTTTTACATCACAGATAAAGTGGAAAAGATTGAAAACAGGTACTACATTACATCTATCAACTATTTTTTATAATCTCTGATTTACGTGCACAGATCATAAATGGATAAAACAATACATTATTCCACATGGGACAATTGAATTATATTTTCTTTCTTAATAAATTAGATAGCAATTTGTCTTGTCTGAAACAAAGTTGTTAATTAAAGTCTGTCTGGATTGTTGTGTACAAAATAATGTTGATTAGTTCTGATAAGAATTCATCAAGTCTGCAGCCGTCGTAAAGTTTCGCATATTTAAAATCACTTGTTTTCCAAAGTTTATTAAGCTTTATAAATGCTATTCAAATGTTACGAACACATAAAATGTTTATATACTATTAGATTTGATAAAACAAACGTTCAAAGATGGATTTTACTACAAATTGAATATTACTAATATTGTAAATGCGACTGCTTAGATGGATGTATGGATGGAATCATGTTAGAAGGTTTCTCTAGAACGGCTGCATGGGTCTCACTGACAGTCATAGATGTAAAATATAGTCTGAAAGCACATATTTGCTACTAATAAAGTTCTTTTTTAATCCGGCGCGGACGGAGTCTCGGGCGAAAGCTAGTCTTTATATATTTTTGGCGTTATGTTAGTACTCAAAACTTTTACTATAAAAACTCCAGTAAAAGAAGTGCAAGGAACATGGTGTACATGGTAAACTAAGCTTGATAATAAATAGAATTAAAATTAGTTTAAAACAAATAATAGAATTTTACAATAAGCCTTTTCTTTTCTATAATATAAAAATATATATAAGCAATAACTATAGTACGTTGCAAAACTTTCATAAATCTACGCTTAAGTTATACCAAACTTCCACTATTAAGTTAAAGTATGTACAACGAAGTTCAAGTTCTGTATTACTTCACTAAACTCCTTTATAAGTCCTGCTATCGCAAGCTAATTGTTGAACAATTCTAAACAATAGTTAAAAAAAGAAGAAAACATATAATTAAGTCCTTAAAAAAAATAAGACCATTTTTGCTAGAAATGAAAAAATTATTCAATTGTTTCATGTAAAAAAAAATTAAAATGATTTTAAGTTGCAATTATCAACAATTTGTTTCGCTTACATTTTAGATTTAATATTTAGTACATTTTTGTATTCCCTTATCGAACTTGTCGAAGTAACCTAAGAGCTAAGAAAGTCCTTCCTTGCCTTGGGTAGACTTAACTCAGCCTTATCACTACACTCTACTAGTAGCAGTACACCTGTATGCATCCCGAGAGAGAATTTTTGTAGCCGATAAAAATGACTTAATATACAAACAAGATGATACTAAATCAAAATTTAAAATTTCCAAATACAAACTCTGTTAAATTTTTTAAAGTTGCATGAGTTAAAATATATAAAGAGATAATACCTGAACTATCTGTTCAATCATCACCATCATCATCATCCTATATCTGCCATCACAAAGGCTGATGATGATTTATTCAATTAAGGTCTTATTGAATTATCTACTACTACAATCTGAGTGGGTAATTGGTCACTAAAGGGGTCTCGCTTTGGTATGAGAAATCCATACTAAGGGTTAATTAATGGTCTTTAAATGACCTTGGGTGCAGTAAAAACTAATAAATAGAATTTTAGTAAGTTCAACTGAAATGAATAAATTACTTTTTTCAATATTAGTATCAAACAAAAAAGGATATTCCACAGTACGAAACAAAAGCTACAAATATATTTAACATCAGAAGCGAACAGAATGAAAAGAATTCCGATTTCCATTTCACATTAAAAGCTCAAAAGGGTGCCAATTGAATATCCAATTATTACTGTATCAGTCTACTTTAAATGCACATTGTGTTAAACGAAAAGTCCAACAAAATCGTCGAATATTGAGCTATCGATATTCTTTTACATTGAACTTAACTTAAAAAGTAAAAGCATGAGTAGTATGTAATTTACAATTTGGTGGTCAAAATACGAAATTATATCTGCATGAAACATCTTGTTCTATAATTCTATAAAGTAAGAAGAAGACAGAGAAAATAAAGACATATTGATAATAAAATATACAAAGATATAATAAATATTATGTTAAAGAACGTGAAATATACAAGAACGTTTTTACTCTGGTGCACGAAAACTTGTAAACTTCAAGCTAAAACATTGCTCAATTTATGTTCAATGTTTTGTAAAAACGTAAGAAGGGGAACATTCACAGACGGCAAGCATTTCAAAATGGCGTTATTCCTTCTGTGTAAATAAGAAATATCAAAAATAAAATTCAATCATCGTATTAGTAACAAGCAATAAATGTCTTGTACAGAACATAATTAAGATTACTGATTTTCTAATTGGTATGGTGAGAAATTTACAATATACGTTGTAAGATATGGGGGCTAAGCTTAAAAATACGCAATGATGTATTAGTAAAGTCATTGACAAAATTGTTGTTATATTTGTTTGTACAGCGTCGATATCTGACATAAAGTTCAACGACAAATCTAATACAAATTTCGATGACGTTACAAAATTTCATATCGCAATAATTCGTGATAGACTCTCTATATGTCAATGTATGCACACCGATAGGATATTGTAAATTTTTACTACCATTTATATTTATTATCAAAAATACATTTTATAAATTTTATCTTGATAACAAGTCAATAATGTAATTCTCAGCCTCTTTGGCTGAAGTACACCGGAAAGTTAGAAAAATACGACATTATTAAAGGAAGTCAGCCGCGTGTGCCAATATTTCTGGAACGCATTTCAAAATGTTCCTGTCGATAGCAATAACAATACTCAATTTGCTACATCCTCAAGTCAACGACTCTAAGATTTGGAATCCCTCCAACACGTTTGAGAAATGAAAATAACTTAAGACAGACAAAACTTACTGTTACATAGACTGTCTACTTATTGCGTACTTATGGAACAAATGGGAAAATAATATGCAGGCTTTATCATATCAACATTCATTACTCCTGATCAAGAAATCTGGTTAGACCTTAACACTAGAAGAAATAATAAACTAGTATGTAATTCGATTTGTTCGCAAAAATTGATTCGATTGCAAGCAAACCAAAAGTTATTGCAGCGATTTTAAATTTCAAATATGTATCCAAGTTTAGATGACTCGGAATGCATTGCGTCATAACTCAAAGCGATCGTCTCGGGGCATTGGAGGCCATCGATGTGACGTCATGGACCGTAAAATAAGTTGCTCGCATCGCCGCCCAAACACTGACCGCCCGAGCGTCCATCGTTTCACAACGTGAACAAATTCACTTTACAACTTTCAAATACATCTCGGACGTCCCTTGTAAAATCTCAGGGATAGATGATAAAGAAAGAACAAAGACTAAACGGAATAGGAAATTTTATTGAATTAAGTATGCAATAAGGTATGCTTAAAGTACCTGCATAATTCAGAAAAATAATGACTAAAGACAACGGAAAATATGAGGATGGAAAGAGCTTGAATTAAGATAAATTTTGGAATTTATATACTAAAATGAATAGACAAAATGAAAAATATAAAATAGAATAGTGAAAAGAAAAGATCAGCACGCACTGTTAGAGGATATATTTACAACTGCTAATTTAGAGAGAAAAAGGAAGAAAAAAATATATTAAGTTCCAAATACAAAATATAAGAATTATGATTAAAAAACCTGTAAAAAGGTTCCATATCGGTCGGCAACAATGACCAATCGCACTATAAATGCTTTTCCATCTCCTTGTTCTTATCCTATACAGGCCGAGTCGGCGAATCAAATTTTATAGATAATTAGCTGTCGCCTGCGACACCGTCTGCGTGTTTGTCTAAAAAATAAAAAATTTGGGGTGGACTACCCTTAACATTTAGGGGGATGAAAAATAGATGTTCGCCGATTCTCAGACCTACTCAATATGCTCACAAAAATTCATGAGAATCGGTCAAGCCGTTTTGGAGGAGTATGGGAAAGAAAATTGTGACACGAGAATTTTATATATAAGATTAGCTGTCACCCGTGAATCTGTCCGCACGGTACTATTATAAATAAACCTTATTAAGCCTATGCGTTCTAGATTATGTGCCAAATTAAATAATAGATAGTAGCAGATTCTCAGACCTGCTGATTCAGCATATAAAATTTTATAAAAAACGGTCAAGCCGTTTCTCAGGAGCATGGTACTAATATTTTGACACGAGAATTTCTCGCAAATGATTTGACTATTCGTTTATAACTTTGTATTATTTAGATACATAATGTAAGATTTTTTTTGTAATTGTATCTGTTTCCTTCAAAAACGAATTTCGTTGATTTGATTCCGAACACTCGCAGTGAGACTCGAGTATGTCGATTGTATTTAGGCTGTGAGGGAATTTGAATATCCCTCAGAGGAAATTGAAAATCTTATCAAAAATATTGCTAAAAGAATTATTTCTCATTCGTGTTTTGCTCAGTAGATGTAAGATAAAACGTAAGTGAATACAAAAAAAAACTATTTTGTTTATAATTACACTTTAGTATTTCGTAACGTAACGTAAAAGTAACAAAGGACTACACAAAAAGAAAGGAACTTGTTAGGATTATTTATTTTACTGATATTATAAATGCGAAAGTCTGGATATTTGGATGGATGATTGTAAGAAGGTATCTCCGGAACGGCTCAGCGGATCTCGCTTAAATTTGGCATAGATGTAGAACGTAGACAGAAAAACATATTAAGTATTTTTTTCAAAGACAGCTATAGCTAATAAATAATACAGTAGAGTGTTACAAATTTCATCATGGAGTTATTACAAGCGATACTTACGTTAATATGATAAATTCTATAAAATATGTGGTTGCCTATGATATAATTTATTGAAACAAAAGACATTTCAAGTCTTATAATTCTGTGGACAGTTCTTAGCCGCAGTAGATAGTAAAGCAACGTAGCCTAACAAGCCATGACCTTTGTGTAAAATCGCTTGTCTGTATTCAGTTATTGTATTCAAGCAATTCGAAGCCGAACATCGTAGAATTGTAAGGCAGAGCCGGTAAAGCGAGTTATTTGCACCGTCGCTCCCGGCCTCTGTAAACACTGATCGCCGAGCACATATTGTCTCTTCAATAGACGTGCTGAGAATCACTTATGACAATTTGATTTTGGAAAATACTTGAGGATTTGACAAACATAAAATATATCATTAAAACTTACTGAAGCAAGGAGTACAGAGTTTTGCCATCACCAGAAAAGATTCTCTTGTTCCTCTAAGTATAACGATGCCAGATTGGCCTATTGTATAATTTTCAATTGATTTTTTTTTTTTCATTTAATTTCGCCACATTCTTAAAAACAATAGGCAAGATTAATAAATCTAGTCAGAAAATTGATATAAATACTTATTATAATAAAATCCAATTATTCTAATGCCTTGCAAAATGCTACAATATTTTACATTTACAGTTAAAGTTGTGTACGAATGCAAATAAAACATCAAATAGGCATAGAAGGTATATCTTATTTACAACGTCTAAACGTCTCAGCGCACTGCTTGTGCTGAAGTTGAAAGGAAAATTGTTTTCTGCTCCGCTGAACTTGCATTGCGTCTAAGTAAGCCACGCGGGATATGAAGCCAAATAATGTAGGCAATGTCTCGTAGTACTCCTTAACCAAGGAACCCTCAAGCGATGTTGCAATTTTAAAAGATCCCATAAATATGTTTTAAGACTTCTTTTAAAGTTCCATTGCAACGTTTCTCTTTTGTTTTGACAAAGAAACATGATAAAAGGATTAGATATACGGAAATGTTTCTAATTAACTTGATTTTAGTTTAAATATTAATTTAATAATATCGTTTAAGAACTGATAGCTAAGTAACGACGTACTTTTGCCTGCAAATACAATAAATAAAAAAATCTCTGCAACATTATCTCGACGACGCTCCGCCAACTGACGGGGCGTCGCTTTCCTGCATAATTTATTAAAATCTTATTAAAAAAGTGTCACCGAACAAAAAAGGAAAGCTTTTGTTTTATAAAATCTTTATTCCATCGCATCGCTTTAGTTAAGTTTCCTTATTCTCTCGTACTGATGCTACGTTTGGTGACTTTTTATATCTTTGAAAAGAAATTGAACTTAAGTAATTAAGCTGAAATAGCTTACTTCTAACTTTTGAGTTTACTTATACTAAAACATATTTAAAAACGATTATTACAAAGTATGAAACTTATAGAGATGTCATAGCGATATTAAAGTTAAAACCAATTATGTTTAAGTACCCGATCGTAAATTAACAAATGAATTTAGTAAAAAGAAATAACGTTATCCGTACTGGTAGTAGTTGGTGCTACTTCAAAAAAGAAACATTGTTATTGCGTGTTACTCACATAAATATCGTCCGTTTATAAAGAGGCAATTATTTTAAATTACAATTAATGTCTAATTAAATATTGTTTAAGAAATAATCATATTTAATGAATACAATGACTCACATATACCTATCATGTATAAAAATCTATCCAATGTAATCATTACGTAAATAACAATATAAAATTTTAACAATATAGTTCGATTCATTCAATTAAACTTAGTCGAAAAGTTGTTCTTATTGCTATATCTTGGATGTCCTCCAAAAGTTTTGGAGTCGTCGTTTGGCGTTGACTCGTTATATCAAAAGTTGTTATCGACAGGAACATTTTGCTATGTCGTTGTCGAAATATCATGCACTGTTCAACAAGGCGTAACCGATTTGTTATTCATAACGTCGTTGAGTCGCAAATGTTTCTTATATCGTTTGCCAGAACGACTGGAGAAAACTTTTAAAATCTACATGTTAGGACATTTTTCAAGACAAATATTCTTATAAATTATTATTTACTACCTGAAGCCAGCGACTCTGTCCACACGGAATTAATAAAATTATTTAGTAATTAATGTTGTGTTCTTCCAGACTACATTCTACATCATTGCCAAATTTCAATACGAGCGTTGCAGCCGTCCTAAATATCTTCTAACAAACATCCATCCATCTATCCAAACGATCGCATTTATAATATTAGTAAGTAAGTAGTAAATGGAGAACAGAATTTTTATATAACACGTAGAATTGTCTAAAGGTTATAATTAATTAAAGTAGAATTAAAGGACGTCAAATAACGAAAGTGACGGGTTAAACTGGCCAGTGAGAACGAACAAAGTCCGATTATTATCAGTACAACAATGTACTCAAAACGAACAAATTTAAAGCAATTTAACGTATCGCACTTGTTTGCCAGCTGTTAAAGTGTATTGTAACAGATATCACATCTATTAAGGACATTCTCGTTCGTTGGTTAATTGATACATGGAAATATATTAGACTAGAAGAGTCCAGAAACTCATGACTACAAAAATATCATGTTTTGAATTCAGGTTATGAATTTTAATAATCAATAAGCCAGACTAAATACACACCTATGTAATTCCGGTTTCAGGTCGAACCATTTTTGCTTATCGATGGTTTTAAAAAAAAATAATTAGATTCTAAAGATCGAACATTAATTTTGTCCGATAAAATTTACAATAACAGTTCGTAAATAGGTTACCACATCCAGTGAATCTATCAGTTGAGTCGACTTTATTGAGACTTATATCTTCCCGCGTAGAGAGCCGCGATCGATTAGTGGATTACTGTTTCATTTGAGTGGATGACACTTAATTGTGCCCGTTTCCGTCACTAGTTAATAGACTTTAATTTGCAAGTATGAATGCTACACATGCACGCTACTGGTGACAATTAAGACATTTATTTTATCTTTTTAATTCTGTTTAATATAATTTATTGCGGAGTTAAATAAGTTATTAATTGCATCAGTCTATATGGCTTACTTCAATTAACTATATTTACATATGATTCTGTATTTATGTAGAACTAGCTGTCGCCCGCGATTTAAAAACGTAATTAGTAGCATATGTGTTCGCCCAGACTATGTTCTACATCTATGCCAAATTTCAGCGAGATCAATTCAGCCGTTCTGGAGATATCTTCTAACAAACATCCATCCATCTAAACTATCGCATTTATAATATTAGTAAGATTAGCAAAATGTTAGAATTACTAGTCTACTACTTTCTTGACTACTACTACTACTTGAATAGACCCTTACATAAGATCATTCGTAATTAAATAAGAAAGAGAGGTTTTAAATCTTTAAGAACATAGCTAATTTACTTAATGAATACAATAGGGATTTGTAGAAGGCAGTAAGCGATGGCTGAATCGTGCTCAAGACTAAAGTGATACAACAGAAATGTATCGGAGTCGACACTCGGGGAAGTTTTGTCTTTGTCATGTAAGAAAGAGCAACAGAGGCGTCCCTAAGGAGCGGTGGGTAATCCTCGTCTTTGCATCTCCAGCAATAAATATTTGCAAAGCGGCAACTCTAAAGCGGATTAGCGATAATGAATCTGGATTGTTGAGAATTTTCATATTTCTAGATTAATTTTAAACCGATTCTTATCATGAATGATATCTGTTACGTTTTCATTTGGAATGAAAAAGATGTTTTATTTCTATTTATATGAATTATCGAGAAATAGATTTACATTATTGTCATTTATATTTTTACTAGTTGTCGCCCGCGATTACGTCCGCGCGCAATTAGAAAAAACTTAATTAGTAACCTATGTATTCTTCTAGACTATGTTCTACATCTATGCCAAATTCCAGCAGCAGCAGCCATTCTGGAGATATACCTTCAAACAGACATTCATCCATCCATCACAACATTTGCATTTATAGTTATAATATTGGTAGGATTTATTCTTCTTAGTGGCTTCAGTATTTACAAACAGATCGTGATTATCGATTACGTGCCGTGACTCATGACCAGACGTCTCCACTCGACCCGGACAACTGCTTTTTTCGCATATACCGGTAAGCGACCTCTACTGCCGCTGTGACCTGCTCTGTCCACCTCATAGGGGACCTACCGGGTGCTCTTGTGCCTATTAAGCTTTTGTTTAATAATCATGATAAGTTTTTTAACTATTTATATGACACCGCGCTTTAGATTAAATGTTGTAACCATTATCATGAAACAATATGACCAAAGTGAAACTTGTATACGTTCAGGCGTCATTAATTTGAAAAATATTGTTATGTGAAAATTCGAAAACCACAAAAGGTAATTAACGTAATTACTGATTAGTTATCATACTGTTTTGTATGTTATTTCATTTGCTTGTGAATCTATAATATGTGACACTGTTATCCAAAAAATAACCTAACCTATCTTACCTCATACAGTTAAGATTTTAATATATACAACATAACTGTTTACAAAGGAAAGGAAATGAACTTTAATTGAATGAGAAATTATGAGTTCATTTTGAAAAGAATTAAATGAATAAAAAAAACAGTCCAGCAAACGTCAAAAGATAGTATATTGTAACAGATTTTAGGACAAGGAACAGAAAAAAAATTTGTTCTTGTTCTAGATTTAAAAACATAATAATTATAAGAAAAATACACAAAAAAGTTTGTTCTTATCGTCAACACTGATTGTAACATAACATTGATTGTGTACAGCGCAAGCACAACGCCAAGAATGCAGTGAATCGCAGGTAAGCAATACATTCTGGCTGCAGACCAATAAATCAGTGAGCTCGCGCCCGCAGCCGACTCTCCCACAAATCAGTCTGCGCTCACACCGTGTGACGTCACAGCTCCTTGTATTTCTAACTAGATTCTAAGACTTAAGACGCCTTTTCCACTAAGCGACTAGCCAAGTACTATTCCTATGACTCGCGGCTACGTTGCGAAGCGAAGCGCAACGTCTGTAGTAGTGAAAAAGATTTTTTATCTTCGATTTAGAATAATTTATCTGCTTTTTTTAAATATGGAAGTAAAAATACTTTTAAAAAGTTTCTGTTGTTATTCTTATTGGAAGACGGTAAACTTATTGACTAATTTATTTCGTTCTCAGTAACTTTACATTTGTCCTTACAAAGCTTTCTACTAACTGTCGCCCGCAACCCCATCCGCACGGAATTAAAAAATAGAACACGATTTCTAGATCTACTGAATATACATATAAAATTTCATATAATAAAATCGGTCAAGCCGTATTGGAGGACTTTGGTAACTAACATCGAAAAACAAATGATATTTTCTGACAGTGAAACGTCTCAATATAATTAGTTATATCCATCGAATTCGATCTATGTTGTAAAGGATGTTCAATTTCTCCATTTACGTGTCATAAATAAAAATTTTGGAGATAATGTTACACATGCTATCCTTTGATATTATTTGCAGTTCAAAATTACTTAGTTTAATTTCTTCATGTATTTTCTTATTTTCCAAATTGTATCTCATAATATCACGCTTAGTTTTACATATGTACGTACTGTTATTTTGTTTATGGCTAATGCACTCCTAGGCCTCGAGATACAGGCTCAGCCTAGTTCGGGGTCTGCAACATACTTCACTGTATATTATTCTAACGTGTTTTTGTGAAATAAATTTATTTTTATTCTTATAAGAATAAGAATAAATATATTTATTTTGTACCAAACGTTACGTTAACGTAGCATGATTATAGAATCTTAGCATTAGCACTAAGCAACGTTAATAACTAGAAGTGCTATCTGTGTAATGTACTGAGCTAATTCACTTAATGCAGATGATACTTGAATATCAATGGGGCTAATTGCACGGCGGAGTGTTACGTTACCATGTTAATATCTGATGCATCAGCTGTCGGAAGCATTCCCGCTCTATATACTAACACTTATGTACTTATGTACTAAATTAATTTAGTATTAAATTTTAAGATATTATTTTGATATGTTATTGTAGTCGAATAATTTTGTTTTTGTTATTATTTCTTTTTGGCTACATGTAATCTGAAACATAATATTATACTAACCATCGCCCGCGAATCTGCGCGGTATTAAAAAACACTTAATTCGCCTATAGAGTATGTTCTACATCTATACCAAATTTCATCAAAATCCAAAGAGCCGTTTTAGAGATACCTTGTAAAAAATTCCCCTTCATTCTTCCATCAATCTAAACTTTCGCATTTATGATATTAATAAGATTAACCTACTTTTAAAATTATATGTAACATGGGTACAACAACTTGTTTCACTATTAATAACTGTGGTTCAAAGACAACATTAGTCGCATACATTTCCTAAATAAATTCGGAATTCTATAGATTTCCTAGAAATTGTGTATAATTCCTAGGTTTTATATATTTACCGTAACATTTACATATAACAAAACGTGTGCATGTTGATGTCTTTTAAAATATATGTTGTATATTTTAATGTCATGTTTTAAAACACCCCTTATACAAAAATGTGTCACATTTCTCTGACATTTGTTTATATAAATAAAAGCTTTATAAGCTTTGTAAAATTGAAATTACGAGCATACCCGCAATCGTTGAAAGTATTGTGTTAATTTTGGCCCCTAAATTGCTGCTTACGGTATGCTTTGACTCCTAACGTAGGTATGTTCAAACTTTTTTATAGGCTACAAGAAAAAGTTTGTTGAAAGGGAAATATAAAAATTAATTTATGAGTTTGACAAAAAATGTAATAACCTGAGATGTAATTTTTATAATTGTCGTTGTGTTTCTTTATAAATATTTTGGTTTGTAGAAATACTCTAATAATACAATTAAAACCTCAAGTAAAAAAGCGATTTATTAATAATTTAAATTAATAAAATATGTTGAAAAAAAATTTAAAGAACCGTTGCATTCAATGCAATATTTTTCTCGCCAATTAGTTAACTACATTGCGAACGTGATTTTTTTCGCACGCAAAGGTAACGTTAAAGTCTCCTGGAGTAAGCAATTGCTGAAACAACCTTAGCAAATTTATCGCCATTAAATCACGGCAATTCATTTGCAACAAGCAATGTGGGACGAATGGTGCGTTAACTATTTACCCATGCAAATACATTTTGTCTTCACACGCTTTTAGCTTTATTGCTTTGTGTGGCAGATTTACGTCATTCTTTTTTCTATCCTATTTATTTATTTTATCTGTTGCTGGCATAAAATAAACTAATAAAATTAAAAAAAAGATATTGCAATAATTCTAATTAATCTACTCCTTGTTTATTGATAGTAATTTTAGCATTTGGTGGTAATTAAATGTGTACTACCAAGTCAATGTTTCAACACCCGTGAGACATATTGCAGTCTTTGTTTATTTCAAAGAAATATGAGGGATAGCAATATGTATCAATACTAGTATCTCGTCAGAAACCCAAAGATAAGATATTTTAATGGCCAAGACAAAAACAATTACGAATTACAATAACATTTTTATCAAACACTTTGGGTTTCAACGAACGCGGGGTCAGTAAACTAACAGACAGGTCGCGATGTTGCTACACAGTATGTTCCAAATTATCGTAATTATTTTTATGGAAAAAGTTTCCTTATTTTATTCTGTGGTAAATTAAATGTTCTAATTGAATAAATTCCGCATACATCAGATAAATATTTAAAACAGTGGTAATATAATAAAAATTATTCATTAAGACTAAATCTTTTAAATATTTTCGAATATTATTCCTCAATTTAGCTGTAATATTTTCTTAAATATTAAAGATTTTGCTTTACCTGACTAATTTTTGTTATAATTTTTAACAATGTAAATTATGTCGTAATTATGAATCATAACTAACTGTAGGTTAGTAGGTAATATAAAACACATTGTTTTTGTTACTTAAATGATATTATACAACTAAATCATAATTTTACAATTAGTATTTTGTAATTTAACAATGCAAAGTCGGTCATGAATCACTTTTAACAATAATATAAAACGATATAAGTAATAGAAGTTATCAATATATATAGTATCGCTTGAACAAAATGTTTTCCGCAAAATAACACTCTGTATAAAGAATATTTTGTTTAGAACAGTTTTTTCCTCTTAAATGTGATATTAATTTGGTATAACCAATTTAATCATATTACTTAGTTGTAATAAATGTATAGAAGCATTTAAAAATTAACAAGTGTTTAATTTCTATTCAAATAATTAGAACAAAAATTAGATTTTTTTAAAGTATTTATTTAAATAATGGTAGTTTCCCGAATATTTCGCTATCTGTGTGTTACTTTGTGTTTATGTGGAGTAAACTCAATGTATTTAAAAGGTCCACCCATAACAAGGTATGATCCTTGTGGTCTTGGTATGATACATTTTGAAAAAATAAAAAATAAAGTTTGGCAAGGTGTTTTAAATTTGGGTATATTTAATACCGATGGAATCACCAATGGAATCGAAATACAAATTAATTTCGAAAAAAGAATGGCGGTTTTTGAGGTGAGAATTGACATTTGTAATGTATGTTTCCAGCGTCGGTGGCTCAGGGGTCAAGCACTTGACTGGCAATCTGCAGGTCCTGGGTTCGAATCCCGCCATGTACCAATGTGTTTTTTCTATTTTCGATTTACATATGTACATTAATCCGACGTTCTGACGGTAAAGGAAAACGTCGTGATGCAAACTGCACATATCTGCGAAGACATTCAAAGATATGTGTGATGACTTCAACCTACCCGCACTTGGCCAGCGTGGTTGACAATGGCCTAATCATCCTAACTTAGGGTTGGCTCCGAGCCCCTCGGTGGGTTCGTATAGTGAGCTGATGATGATGATGATGAATGTATATTTATAAAAAATTAAATGAAGAAAGTATTCTTAGAAATTTATTTTATTAACTATTGTAGTCAATGTAATAAATATTATATTGTTTTATTTCAGGCTACTCGACATGCAATAGTGACCGTTGAAAATAACCAACGAGATTTTAATATAAAAATTCAGTATGTACCAAAACTTTATATATTTTACTTAGCCGTAATCGAAGAAGGTGAAGATGTCCCAATCGTAAAAAGATTTCTTATAAACAATCATATTTTATGTGACGATACAATCAAGGCAAATATCTTATATATAAAATTCTCGTGTCACAATTTTCGTTCCCATACTCCTCCGAAACGGCTTGACCGATTCTCATGAAATTTTGTGAGCAAATTGAGTAGGTTTGAAAATCGGCCAACATCTATTTTTAATCCCGCGCGGACGGAGTCGCGGGCGACAGCTAGTTTTAATATAAAAAGCTTTATTCGCGAAATACTCTTACGACAAAACTTACTCGGCCAACACACACAAAAAATGTTGTATTTTTATTTATTCTCAGGAGTCACAAAATGTAAGCAAATTCAACGTAACAAATGAGAACGATACAAAATATCGGCATATATGCGGCAGACGAAGTTTGAATCACACGGAACTGACATCGGTTAGGACTAACGTCAGAGCTGGCGACTGGCCGTGGCACGTGGCACTTGTGGTCAAAGAAATTATCACAAACATTGATAGATATCAGTGCGGTGGCAACATTATATCCACAACTGCTGTGTTAACAGGTACAACTTAAAAATGATACAACTGATGCACAGTTTCCTTAAAAATAACATCATTTAAAATAATAAATGTTACAGTTCAATTACCATCTCTATGTCAAATCAATTGAGTTTGTTTTTAGCCACCTTCATTTGGAACAACAGATAAGAATTGCTATTATAATACATATTTAATGAAAAGACCGTCTTGCCCATGATGACATCTATTCTGTCCTTGCTGATGTCCGTGGCTTTTGCACTAGATGGCCCATGGCTTGTTTGCCCATATCTATCATAATAAAACGTAATTCTGTTTCAGCTGGACACTGCATAAGCAAAAATGGTATCAACGTAGATCCTTGGAGAATAACAATATTAGCTGGAATAAGTAATTTAACTGATTTAAATCAAGTGGGCCGTCAAGTGCATAATGTAAGTTTTGCACTGTTTTTGTTAATAATCTATATCATGTTGACTTTTTTGTAGCAATTAATTTCATGATCGTCAGCTCACTATACGTCCCCATCGAGGGGCTCGGAGCCTACCCTAAGTAAGGGGTGACTAGGCCATAGTCAACCACACTGGCCTAGTGCGGGTTGGTTGACTTCACACATATCTTTGAAATTCTTCGCAGATATGTGCAGGTTGCATCACGATGTTTTCCTTCACCGTAAGAACATCGGATAAATGTTCATTTGTAAATCGGAAATCGAAAGACACATTGGCGGGATTCAAACCCAGGACCTGCAGATTGCAAGTCAAGTGCTTGACTCCTAAGCCACCGACGTTCTAGCAATGAATTTATCTGATATCAAATGACCATGCTAGGCGATATGTTGCAAATTAATCACCAATATATATGGACCGAGGAGAAATTGAAAAATCACTGGCTGGTCAAATTCTATAGAATGTATTCCGATATATCGATATATTATTTTTAGTAAAAGACTACAAACAACAAATTTATTCATATTTCAGGCTTTACAAGTTATACTTCATCCGGCGTTCAATGACGACCAAGCTACCGCAGACTTGGCCATCGTAAAAGTTACAACTTTCCGATTCACAGAATATGTGCAACCTGTTTGCATCTGGGGACCAGTGTATGACAAATCGTCGCTGTTCGGAAAGGAAGCGACTGTAATTTATTCCTATACAGCCTTTGCATATATTTTCCTTATGTTTAATTTTCATTCGTGCACCAATTTATAATTTATAAACTATTGGCTCGACCGCAACTTCGTCCGCGAAAATTAAAAAAAAATTATGAGTAGCCTATGTACTCTTCCCGTGTTCTACATCTATGTCATATTTCAGCGATATCCATACAACTATTCTGAAGATATAAACAAATAAACATCCATCCATCTAAACATTCGCATTTATAATATGAGTAAGATAGTAAGATAATATTAGTAAGATTAGTAAGATATTTGAATGAAAACTGAATTTTCTGGCCTATGATTTAAGCGTAGCTTATTTTGAATTTAATAATTTAAATTTCCAGATTGTCGGCTTCGGTACAACGGAGGACAACAAGCTTTCTGATACACTCAGATCTGCTTACACAATTGTTCAGAATGACTTAACCTGCATTGCGTATTCATCTAAATTATATGCCAGTCTGCTGAACGAGTTTACATTCTGCGCAGGATATGGACCTTCATCTAGTAACTTTTTTATACTAATTTGAACCTTCAGTAGCTTGATTGATTTTAAAGAGTGTTCTATCATAATATGAATAGACTCAATCATGTTTAGTTAGTAATATTAATGTTATAGTCCTTTTCAAATATTTTGGTTGCCCAAGGTCATCGACGCGCTGCGCCGTGCTTCCCGCATTCTTCTGCTACTTTAAAATTGTATTCTTCGCAGCGACTTGCAATAAGGAGCCCTCAAGATATCTGAAAGTTACCATGTTTATGTTATGATCAAACGCAATTAGAATTAAAAATCACATGTTATTACTGGAATTTGTTACGCAATTTGTAAGTATTTTTTATATTTATCATATAATTATGTTTTATTCTAGATGTCAACGCTCGAAACGGCGACAGCGGCGGAGGTCTGGTGGTAGCTATGGTGCAGTCTGATCTCTCGATTAGTTGGTTCCTGCGGGGTATTATTTCCAAATGTGGAGTTCCACCAGGACATACTCAGTGCGATCCTAAATTTTATATTGTATACACAGATGTTGCACCGCACTATGGCTGGATATATCATAACGCGGGTTTACAATATAGTAGCAATGTGCTATATTAGATTATAGCTACATTTATACTGGATATGTATTATTCATTCACAGTCACAAATTATGAAAGATTATCGGTAGAAGTAAATTCTGATCTGGGGACCTAGCACGAATATTTGTGACGATCGGCTTCGTATCGTCATCGACAATTATGTAAAAATTGGTATAAGAATTTTCATCATCATCAGCTCACTATAAGTCCCCACCGAAGGGCTCAGAGCCTACCCTATTAAGTTAAGGGTGATTAGGTCATAGTCAACCACGCTGGCCAAGTACCGGTTGGTTGACTTCACACATATCTTTGAATTTCTTCACAGATATGTGCAGGTTGCATCATGATGTTTTCCTTCACCGTAAGAACGTCGGATAAATGAACATATGTAAATCGGAAATCGAAAAACGCATTGGTACATGGCGGGATTCAAACCCAGGACCTGCAGATTGCAAGTCAAGTGCTTGACCCCTGAGCCACCGACGCTCGTAAGATTTTTAGTGTACTTTAAACTCGATGCGCTTGTTGAGCATTGCAAAAATTTTGTCGATTACGATAGGAAAGAAATTGTCATAGATACTCGTGCTAGGCCTTACTTTTTAATATTGTTTGAGATCTCTTTGTAATTGTTCGTTTGCGTTTCATTTCATTTACTTACTTTCATAAAAGCCGTTGAACTGGAAATATCCTTTGATTGTCTTGGTGATGTCAAAGAAAAACATAACAATGACTTTCACAACATGTTAGCTTTGATGCATACGAGGAAGGCGTTAGTGATTGTTATAAGCATTGTGAACGGAGTGAGAGAACTATTATTACACTTTGCTAGTTCATTCACTGATTTGAGTGAGCGAAACTTCATTGTATAGTAAGGATTTTGATGGATGTCATTTTATCATAGCAAAGATGATTATGAGAGCAATCATTAATAAATTATTCAAACTTTCGTGAGACATTATAATAAACTGATATAAAAACGGCTAAACACTCACGTATATTCGTCCGGTGGCACCGACTAGTTTCGACTGTTGATCAGTGAGCAACGGGCCGCGCCCGCGAAATAATACCAGTCCCACTCACCCTGATGAAGGGCCTCCGATGGGCTCGAAACTAGTCGGTGCCACCGGACGAATATACGTGAGTGTTTAGCCGTTTTTATATCAATTAATTATTATTGTAGTAAATTTTTTGTTAATAAAGGATTAGTAGCAAATTATGTTAATAAGGAAAATAAATTTTAGAACAATGTAATTTTATTATAACAGGTTATAAATTATGCTTACATAAAATACTATGATACGATACTTAAAATAAATTAACATGTGCGTAGAATTGTTTCATCACAGTTAATAAAATATAAGCAATTATCTAAAACGGAAATTGTTTTGCATAGAAATTACATGAAGATTAATCATGTTGGCAGATATACAGTTACAGCTTATCAATTTAATTTCAATATAATTTCAGAAATCCTTTCTTTTTAATCTTTTTTTTTCTAATAAAAACTGACTCAAATCGCTGAAATAGCGAAGTGACCGTAGCCCATAGACATACGCAATTGCATATGCGTTGCCCACCTTAAATCGACGGAGGAGAGCATGCACAGAAAGAAAATGTTTTCCCTTTCCATGCATCCTCTCATCCGGAAAGTCCACTTCCCATCCTTTACTTATAAGAAAAAGGGTAGGAAGGGAAAGAGGACTAAATTAGGTCTCCGGGACGAAACTGATGTGACAGTTGTATCAAGATATATTTCCATCTCTTTCAGTCTCATTGATAAAACAGAAACAACAATAGTATGAACACTGATCATGTGACAGGCATGGCATATATTTGGCCTTATAAGTTTTCAATAAAAATAAAATTGTTCTAAATTCTCCGTCTATTTATTTTAATACACTCTTTATTTACTAAATTGGTTTTTCTGATTATTGTTTACACATAGCTAAAGGAATAATTAATTTTTATTCCTATTTCATTCCCTTGCATAACTTCATTGCTTAGGGTTCCATATCGCCTTGGGGTACATGGTAAATATAACCAAATGTCAGGAATGTCAAAAGCAGACCAACATATCTTACTGCAAAATACCCATTAAGTTACCAATTACCAAAAATTACAATTAAAAATGTTTTTAATAGTAATTTTTGGTAATTCTTTTTTTTTTAATCTCATTTAAAAAAGACATTGATAAAAAAGAGTAGTTATTAAAAGTCGATAAGCTTTTTTTTTTGTTTTGGTTTAAGAAAAAAAAATTAACGTCACTAAATTACACATTGGGACCGGGCATTGTGGCAATCACCCTTAACTTAGGGTAGGCTCCGAGCCCCTCGGTGGGGACGTATAGTGAACTGATGATGTTGATGATGATTGTGGCAATCGATGGGGGAGGCCAACGTCCAGCAGTGGACAAATTTACGCTGATTTTGATGATGATGATGAAATTACACAAACGTACTTGTATCAATTGTATTGTTATATTTAATCTAACTAAGTTAAACGTGAAATATTTCCATCAGTTCAGTCATCATTTGTGTCTTTTCGTGAAACTTTATTGAGTTCGTCCTTTTTTTAATTAAAAGTTTTTTTTCTTAATGAGATCGTTGTCTTCATCACTTTTCGGAATAACGACCGAACCAAAAGTTTCGTCGATTAAAACTTCTTAAAAGGAAATGTACCTGAGTTTAAGCAGGACTCGTTAATATTTTAAATTCTCTGATATTTGTAATTAAATTGTACTTTAGCTTTTAACAAGACTACAAACTATTTAAGTTGACTTCATTTTTAACTTTGGAGCGTCGGTGGCTCAGGGGTAAAGCACTTGTACTCTGCACGTCTTGGGTTCGAAGCCCGCCATGTACCAATGTGTTTTTCGATTTTGGGATTTACATATATACATTTATCCGCTCATATACTTACAAACTTGCTCCTATTAATACAATGTCTATGACTTATCTAGTTCATTCTATGTCCATTACACGACCGCATCACGACATTATGTAATCTACACCCGCTCCTCACCATGCGGCGTAATTAACCATCCGAGAAGCAAACTAACGAAGCTATGTGTCCGATTCATTGGTGCATGATCGTGCATTAAATTAGTATGTAACAAACCTCCAGTAGCTAGTTACAGCTAATACGAATGAATTGATACTTCGAATTAGTTTTTCAAACTTATCGCATACACGACATTTACGAAAGACAGTAGTAATGTTCTTAGTACTAGACTAGCTGTCGCCCGTGACTCCGTCCGCACGGTATAAAAAAATTAACTAGTATGCCTATTTGTTTTTCTAAGCTATGTTCTACATCTATGCCAAATATCAGAGGATACAGCCATTCTGAAAATACCTTCAAACATCCATCCATCCAAACATTTGCATTAATAATATTGGTAAGATAATTTTCTTTTAATGAACTTTGATTCCCTAATGCAACAATCAATGGCTTAACATGTTACTATAATGTGATTAAGTAAATTAACTGCCAACATTTTTCTGCTTAAAACTAATATTACAAAGTAAGTAAGTCGTAAATTTCTGAGACCGAAATCATAATTTAAAACATATTAATTCTGTTTTGTCAAAAATTATGAGAAGGTATCGATATGGATTTATATATACAAAGATTTTAGTCACGCAAACCAACTGTAAGGAAGATATTTTCTCTATAATAATGACAAATAAATCGTTATAACATTTTGTGGAGTTCAGACGCTTCAAACCTCAGATTCCTTTGATCTCTGAATAATGTTATAAACAAAAGTATTTTACGTTATAATTTTTTAAACCTCAGAATAACTATTTAATAAAAACATACAAACAATATTACATTTAAAAATTTAAATGTGCATTTATGTTGTTAAATTATCTTTGAATAGTCGATTGTGCCAGGTTAATGATGCATTTTATTTTATTATTCTTTTGAATGTTTGCGAATCGCGTACATTTCGATGTAATATGAAACGGTACGGGCCGCGTAGTTACCAATGGTGCGGTAATAAACTGCGTAAGCCCGCGTACCAACTCATTGGGGCATGACCGTGCATTAAATTAGCCTGCAACAAGCCCACCAGCCCAGCTCACCGGGAACTAATACTGCGGTGAATTGCTACTACGAAACTATGATTAAACGCGGAATCTATAATCGGTTTGTCGTCGAAACTTCCGTATTGAAATTACTTCGAACTAAAGTTGATGTATAGTTACACGTTCGATTAATATTCCTTATTTGACCTTAAGTATTCTCTTGAGATGATGATATAGTACTTTTCAAAGCTTCAAACCAAGAACATACTGATCAGATTATCATCATCATCATCAGCTCACTATACGTCCCCACCGAGGGGCTCGGAGCCTACCCTAAGTTAAAAGTGATTAGGTCAAAGTCAACCACGCTGGCCCAGTGCGGGTTGGTTGACTTCACACATATCTTTGAATATCTTCTAGATATGTGCAAGTTGCATCACGATGTTTTCCTTCACCGTAAGAACGTCGGATAAATGTACATATGTAAATCGGAAATCGAAAAACACATTGGTACATGGCGGGATTCGAAGCCAGGACATGCAGATTGCAAGTCAAGTGCTTAACCACTGAGCCACCGACGCTTGGTACGGTAATCGTAAGATGAGCTAACTACAATTGTTTGATTTAATTTTATCTAAAATAGAAAAAAGTGTAAACCCTATCGATTTACCGATAAAAACCCAAAGAAAAAGTAACGAACAGCTCTAACTAAAACTAAATTCAGGTTGCATAAGTTGTAACAAATAGCCCAAATTCATTGTGCTAATGTAACTATGAAAACATGATTTTCCGAAAACTATGAACGTAAGAGAAAAAAGAGAGTTTTTTTACAATTAATTTTTTTACAATGCTTAGATTGATTGATTGATAAATAAAAAACTTAATCTAAACAACTTTGGTATTTGTATACTTTTACAATACTAGTCGCGCCCGCGACTCCGTCTGCGCGGATCCAAAAGTAACTTAATAAGTAGTCTATAGGTTCTTCCAGGCTATTCTACATCTAAGCCAATTTCCGCAAGATCAATGAAGCCGTTCTGAAGATATCTTCTAAGTAACCATCCATTCGCGTTAATAATATTAGTAAGATGATTTGTTTTAATCAAAAACAGTGCAATTTTAATTAAAAAAAATTCTATATTACAATATTAATAACGATATTTTATTTCGAAGTCCGGTACACAATAGTGTTTCTCAACACGACGACGGAGACATGTTGACACATTAAGTTTTCCCATTGCAATGTAAGATCCTATTCGATAGAAATTATTTTTATTACTTTAATGTTATTTTGTCAAATGAATTTCGTATTTATCATGTATTTTATAAAGTTTAATTTACCTCATCACTATTTGAGGGTGTCGTTTTTTCGCGCTACAATGGGAATTGATTGAGGAATAACGTTTCGTGACTGGCAGTTTGAGAAATGTTATATTTAAACACGGAATAAATACAAAAGCGTACACTTCTTAGTAACAATTTGTAACTTAAAGGAAATTTGTCCTTTTTTCAATAGATTTTCCTCCTCGGTGTTCCCGCTGCTCGTTTGCCCCCTTCTGTTATAAAAAAAAAGATATTTTTATTTTTGTATCGAAGTAAAATAAAATTATATTATTAAGTATTCATATATTAATAATCTGCTTATTTGGGTGTTTCCCGTTGGGCCTATCGGTTTATCTATCAAACGACCCAAAGGGAACACTCGTTTTCTTTAATAATGTTCAGCTGGTGATTTCTTTAAAGTATTAGTAGTAGTTTTTATTGTATTTAACATCTTTTGATTTAATCAACCTATTTGAAGCCTTGAATCTAATTGAAGCGTCAATAGCCTAAATGTTAAGGGTACTGATTTTCGATCGCGTGGTCTGTGGTTCGAAGCCTACCATTGGACTATTGTAGTAAACCAAGTCCTAGCAGAAGCATAGAGCGTAATTGGAATGGTACAAGAAATAGTAGTAAAGTAACAAAAATCTGCTTATATTTTATTTAATAAAAAAATATTCTTACATACTTCAGATAAGATATATTACCTTAGAAGAATAAGCCCACCAACCTCCTAAGGCATTTTATTTGTTATATTATGTAATTAAAAAACTCAAACATTTCACGTGTTTCACCTTGTGGGAAGTGGGTGCGATGTTAACGGCGTGACATTTTAAAATGTTAACACAACTTTATGCTTGGATAGCGAACACCTGGCGGAAACTAGATTAATTGCACTTTATGAAAGACGTGCTATTAGGTATAAAATAATTAACAATAAAATATTGTGAATTAGTACCAATTTCATTGTTGCGTAAGTGGTGTAAGCATCTCCTAACAAATAATACAAAATTCAAATTAATATCAAACTGAAGATATTTCAGTCTTTTCTTACGACATTTTCTGCCACTAAGTCACAGCAGTTAATGTATATTTATTTAAGAAATATATGTTTTATATATCAATTATACACTTATCATCTTTTTGTACGTTAAGCGTTGAGTTAAATATTGATACATCTATTTAAGTAGGTACATATAATATGTATAAAAAAAACACGTGTTCATTCTTGTGTCCATTCTTTTCGTAACTAACTAATCTATGGCGGGTACGCCGGAAGCTTTTGGTGGGGCAAAATGTCGATGACATGATAGATAATTCATTTGGTAATATATCACTTAAGCATCGGCTCGTAGTTTTAACATATTGTCGTATTAGACGGAGTACTTTTGTTTGATATGGTCCAATAAATTATTTAATGTTCGTACCTACACGAGTTAATATTGTAGCACTTTGGTAGTTGTTTATTTAAACGGAGAATTAATTATTTGTTTGAAGTATTAACCTTTCGGTATAAAATTACATGTCTTATATTTTGATAATATTTTTATATACAAAGCTGTAACATTTCTTTTGCTAATTAGCTTACAATGCTTGCAAAAATTATGTGATGAAGTAAACATAACATTTTACTCAACTGTAAATCAAATCAAGGATAAGATGTAATTATAGCTGAAACTATTCATTAAAATTAATCACCGTCAGCTCACTATACGTCCCCATCGAGGGTCTCGGAGCTTACCCTAAGTTAGGGGTGACTAGGCCATAGTCAACCACGCTGGTCCAGTGCGGGTTGGTTGACTCCACACATATCTTTGATTTGTGCAGGTTGCATCACAATGTTTTCCTTCTCGATGATGGATAAATGTACATATCTAAATCGGTAATCGAAAAACACATTTGTACATGGCGGGATTCGAACCCAGGACCTGCAGATTACAAGTCAAGTGCTTGACTCCTGAGCCACAGACGCTCTCTAAAAATTAATATAAGCTTGATTTTAATTTTCACATTATTTTACAATGTTCATGCAATTTCAGATTTTGTTAGTTTAATACTAACATTATAGATGTAAATGTTTATATACATAGAAGGTATCTCCGAAACGGCTCAACGGATTTTAATGTAATTTGACACAGATGTAGAACATAGTCTAGCAGAATACATAGGCTATATTAAAATGTTTATTATAAATACAATAAATATTTAATTTATATTTTATTCATCATTCAAATATACCATATAAAAATACAGCACAATTTTCTAATGCCACCACGGAAGCAATAACAATTAACTAATTAGTCAACAACGACCTAATCGCATGACTCGGAGTCATTCAATGAATTACATTCGGAAAATTATAACCATCAGAACCAGAGGCATTACTTGAAACTTAATCCTTATTTCTACGTTGCAAGGAAATCAAAGCCGGGCTTTTGTTTACAATCGTAAAAATTTGAATACTGCTTAAGGTTTTTTTTAATAATTTGGTTCGAATTATTTAGGGATTTTTTCTCTATTTTTTTCTCTTATTCAAGATATATTTTTTTTATATCAGAAGGTGGCAAACGAACGAGCGGCCACCTGAAATCACTGCAATAGCGAAGTGACCGTTGCCCATAGACATACGCAATTGCATATGCGTTGCCTACCTTTTATAGACGGAGGAGAGGATGCACGGATTAAGATATATGTAAGTAATATTTGGAAATAAGTCAAGAAAATATACTACAATAATTACAAAAAAACATGTACATAGATGTACATACATGTACATGCATGTTATTATGTATGTCGTGATGTAAATTACACAATCTTACTTCTTACTAATATTATAAATGCGAATGTTTAGATGTTGGATGTTTGTCAGAAGGTATCTCCAGAACATCTTCATGGCTCTCGATGAAATTTGGCATAGAGATAACCTAGAAGAATACATAGGACAGTTAAGTTTTTTTTCCACAAGCAAAAGCTTGAATAAAAGTAACATTTTCTTGCACTTCAAGTGCCCGCTTAAATGAAAAAGTCTTCATAAGAAAACAATTAAAAGATCTCGGTGTTGCATTTAAAAATATTTCTCGGCACTAAATAAGTAAGCCCTGAACATTCCGATGTTTTCCATGTAAAAGCATTCCACACCTGGGATCGTTTCGTGACACAATGCAATAAGCTTTTTTGTGTACCCGGAATTAATCAACCCTTTAGCTCTTATACGTATACAAATAAAGGTGAGTTTTCCGTAGATGTTGATTTCGTCCAGAAACAAATAAGGTTACTAGAGCAAGAGGCTGAATACGGATGTGGACATAAAAATTTGGAAGCACGCGAACCTTACGTGTACTATGGAATACATGGTCGTGGTATTCAAAAATGTTGTTCCTGTCCCTGTATGTCACTTTTACTACCACGGACTTATACTACCACGTAACTTCACAACGGCTAAACGAATCTATATTAAATTTGAAACAGATTCAGGCCTGGAATAACACATATGCTACTGATTGAGTTTTTGTTTTATTTCACGCAGGCATTGTCACGGGCGACACCTAGTCATAATATATAATTTTATTATATAATATATAATGAAATCTTACTCTTAAATCAAACTTAATGAGTAGCCTCTGTGTTCTTTCAGACTATGTTCTACATCTATGCCAAATTTCAGCGAGATACATGCAACCGTTTCAGAGATACCTTTAAACAAACATCCATCTATCCATCTAAACTTTCGAATTTATAATTTTAATAAGAAGTAAGATAGATAACAAGAGGATTTTATATCAATATCAAAGCGTTGCCGGTTTTTCTTTGATGTGTCACAATTGAGTTCTTTGCTTGGGGCATTCGGGGCACGTTCGCTTATAATCATGTTCGAGTCGTCCAATGTTTGATAAAGTTCTCATGTCTCGTACGAAAAATGACGTGTTCCCCGCTATCGCACAAAATAATAGGGACGAGTGAGGAATTCGTGAAATTCTCGTCTGGCCAAGTGACGCTGCAAATATCTTTAATTGTATACCAAGTGCTTTATTTCTATTGTATTCTTGTCTTATACATTTATGAGCATTCCACTTTTTCCCTTATAGATTAAAAACCAAGGTAACGAAAGGCACAACCAAGCATGGTTGAAAGTAAATTTTGGTGCTGGTAAAGGTTGACAAACTAATGTCAAAAATTGTTGCAAAAAATAAAACCCTAATGAAACAAAAAACAAATTATGAAATAACTACAAGTAAAGAAAGTTTGAAAACCATCTATCCTTAATATAAAGAACAATAGTAGTAATGAGGAATAAAAAAATAGACATAAGGCAGTAACCACGTTCGTAAGGGAAGCAACATTTGGTTTCACTTTCACTAATATTCCAGACGTGTCCGTTGCGGGAGCTTCACATACTAACTGTCTGTGATTTTTATGCAGCCCAGCAAATGACAGTGCGTCGTGTCATAGGCACGGATGGGCCGGGTCGTTTCCTCTGATGACCCGGCGTGCGACCCCTAGGGCGGAATAACGACGTCTAGTGAAGCCCCGGACATATCGACACTACTGTTGCTTATACTAATTTAAAACCTGAAATAACCGTAGTCTTAAAAGGTCCTAAACCTTTTTCGAAGTTTAGGCCAATATCATTTTTCATTCAGAAGTATTGTTATTTTGCGAATTTCTGTGCGTGTGAAAAATCTGTACGTCTTTCTATTCTCTAAAATCTCGTATTCTAAGTCTGAATAATTTTGCTATTGTCAACAAGACTTGTCTTTGGACAATTTAAATCGATGGTGATTAATTAGGTCAAAACTGGGTTAATTAGGTCGACAATAAACATGACAATGAGCCATTCATTACTAGAGTCAAAGAAGTACACGAAGTGACATCACTAACGTACGGCAATGCGGACAATTCTGGACGTAGACAAATGCGGCCAGCGAGTCGCCGTGACACGTTCATTGAGCTTTCATTTGGGCAATTTTCGACTAAATCCCGACCAATCGGACGCTCCGGCGGCCTAACTGCCTCCATTTGCCAGAATAAATACTCGCCTTTGAGTGACTTTAAAACAGGTCAGACTTAAGTGTGTAAATGTCATTTGAGAAGGCTACAGGCGCTTTTAAAAATTTATTTCAAAAGAAATTTGAGGAGTTCTTTACGAAAAAGTGTTTACATAATGATCTGAAATTTAAATGGATTCTTTCGTTCCTATTAATATAACTGGTTCACGAAACTTTTCCTTTCAAGTAAAAGTATTTCTAATAAATAATGTTCCCCCTTAGTAATCATCGAAATCTTTCCTCAAATATTTTTTAAACAACGCTAAATTGGAATACTATGAATAGATTTCTAATCTATCTTAAATAACTAGTCAAGTGCCATGTTAATTAAAAAAACTTTTGTTCTCAATGTAGTTTTAAGAATTAAAATTAAGAAAACACATAATTTTTATTATCATATTGTTGGGTTCAAAGCTGTACACTTCACGAGTTTCTTTATAAGCGTCCATTAAATTAAACGTATAGCTTTAGCGAACACCAGTGCGGTATAAGGGGATAATGGTGATCTCTCTTATCGGCCGGGGGATTTACACCTGTATGATATTTCGTATTGCGACCATAAAGACGGTTTACTTTAAATCTTACACATTTAGCGATGATTTAAACTTTGCACTGCGTAAATCCTCACCATTTACACATTTTTTTGTTTAATAATCTTTATGCCTTTTACCTTTTTTATCGGGGGGAAATCCTAATAAAGATAACTTGCTTCAGGTAGGAGGTTATGTGTTCTTCCAACTATGTTCTACAAGTATGCCAAATTTCATTGAGTTCCGTTCAACCGTTCTGAAGATACCTTCTTAAGAAGCTCTCTCTTCTTAAGAAAATCCATCCATCCATCTAAACATTCATCATTCACATGTGTTATTGCAAACAAATGAATTTGTAAAAAGTTACGCACTAGGTTCTAGAAACGAAGCTAAAAATAGCTTTTCAGGGAATGTTAGCATGGTACACATTCACCGAGCTCGTCTAGGCTCTATTGACCCAAATGGACATACAAATAGCTGAAAGGAGGCTCACGCGGGATCATTATTCCCGTTCTACACTGTGAAAAGTGTCAGGACGCTCAAGGACCGACATTTATCAACATCCGAAAGAGACTACTCAATTTGCTGGCAATATATTATCAGGCGCTCAGTCACCTATTAAAATCTCAATATACATTTTAATGTCATTTAAATGAATGGAAACTATTATGAGACTTTTGGCTTAGAGGAATTATTTAATTCCTTTAAACTTTTGTTTTTAGACTCAATATGAACAGCAAAGTAAATCGTAAACATAATATACACTTATATAAATAAAAAATTAAAAAAGGAGAAATATAATGGCATTGCCAAAATTACTATATCTTTATTTTTCTCACACCATAGTTATTCTTAACACTGTAACCCCATAATATATCACAAAAACTAAATAATCCCTCTATAGATTAGAGTGGATCCAGTTAGAAAAGTTAAGTAGTTAACAACTTGATTTATATAGACATAAATCTTCGTCGGGAAGTCTTGTGAGTCAAAACGATGACCCGGGGCTACTTAGGACTGTTAAAAAATCTTTTGGACGGGCAAGTCGGCGCAATCTTTTGCTCCATTAAGTCCTTCACGCTCGCCGCCTATGGAAATTGGACGTAAAACGAAATATTGTAGTCCGGAATAGTTCCTTCCTAAGATTTGTTGCGTCATTCCACAAGAGATGTTCTAACATTTCCGATACCCTGTACGAATACGCCTTTATTTATTTTACTTGTATCTTTGCTATTTCTAAGTGTGATTTTTAATTATAAGAAAACTAAGTAAACCCAGCCAGTGTTACTAAAATCATGCAGGCTGCCCCTTTGTTCTCTAATACCATTAAGGTAGATTGGAACCAATCTGCAAAAGTAAACAAGAAGGTTTCAGTGTTTAACGGGATCTGTTGTTTTTGTTAGCGCCTGTGATATAGAGTTAGCAAATTTACAATCACACCTTTTTTGCGTGTTCGATATTTGTTAGTGTGGTGTGTTACGTTACAAAAAGGCATAAAACTCAGTGTGTTAAGTATATTAACAAGGCAGAAGTAAGAAGTAATTATCTAGATCCAGAGATTTTTTTTAAATTATTGCATCAAAATTCATAAGTGGATGATGTAATATGAGTTTTAAACAGCGCTAAAGAATTTTTTTTTTTCATAACTAGGAAAGTATTGCCAAAAAATGTGGTCAAGTTGTGCCTTAACCATTTTATGTGTTCCATCCTTGTCAAGGGGAGTGCTAACCGTCTCTCCTTTCAATAGACACATTTAACTTATACTCAAGAGTTTGCTTATATGCTGAGCATAACAAAAATGTTGATAGCGTGATGCAGGATGGTAATAAATAATTTGTAATTTCTTAAAGTAAATTAGTAAAGTAAAATAAAAAAAGTAAATAACGTTAATAAAATATAATATCAACAAATATTTAACAGTTTAAAAGACAAAAAAATTACTAAATATAAAAATTGGTAAGGATCGACATTACAGCGCCATCTGTTGGAGCAAATTGAAAATAAAAGTTTTAAACTTGTACCAACTTTTATTAATTTAAATTAAAATTTAAAATTATAAAGTTATTTGGTATACCTCAGTAATTAAGATTTTCATTATCGGGACTAACATCAGTTGCACAATTTTTTGATTTTTGAAAGAATTTCAGATTAAAAATAAAAGTTAACAAAAATTGGATAAAATAATCCAGCAATACTCATTTGTCATTTGTTTTTTTACAATTAAACAAATGAATGCAGTTTCTTCTTAATAAACAAATACTTATTGTACCTTTTTTACAGTTAGTGATCTATATTTTGTAGAAAAAGCAATGGCATACTTTTAATATTAAGCGAACGTTATTTATTGAAATTCACTGGAGCGATGCTTCCTACTTATTGCTTATCTCCGCTATTATTTGTTATTTTCTATCCAACTATTACTTTCTATCTCAAGAATACGAAGATGAATTTCCTATTTAATGTTAGCTTTGTATTTCTCGATTAAAAGCAAACAGATTTTTTCTATAAAACATTAACTTATTCGCCGTTTCTTTTCTCCTCAATAGATGGCGCTGCCTTTATTGTTGTGTTGTACTGATTTTTTTAATTTAAAAAATGTCAGTGTTACGTAGGACGAAAATGATTTCTGAGATTTTTCATTTTTCTACCAAATAATCACGGTCACGAGCAATAAAATTAATTAAAGAGTTGCTTATAGCGAACTAACCGGGGCTTCCGACACCATTGTCTCTATAAAAAGCGTGTCGTCATCGAGACAACGATATATTTTAAACGGAGATTTTGGGCTTCTCCAAGGCAAGTGTTGTTTTTAATTTTTTGTTATTAAAAAATAAGTAAATGTTAATATAAATTACATTAATAATAATTAAAGATTAATACATAGATTATTATTTGCCTTACGTATTCATCAAACCCTATCATTAAAATAAACCAGATAAATATAATGAACATTATTTATCAGCAAAAAATAATGAAAACAGAATACATCCAATAAAACAAGTAGGAAACCAATATTGAGCATATTGAATCGCACAAAACCAAATGGAAATTAATAAATTCCGATAAATCGTAATTAATGAAATGACATTTAATGAAGAGACTTACAACGCAATATCGGACTGCAGATTCTAACATAATTTCATGGACCACTTCATTTTAGTTAAATAATAACCAGCGTAAAACTCAAACTGGAAGTGACTTTTTTCGTAAAATAAAACTTTGAAAAAACTTAAATTATTCAAACTTTCGTGAAACATTATAATAAACTTTATAAAAACGGCTAAACACTCACGTATGTATATTCGTCCAGTGGCAGCACCGACTAGTTTCGAGCCCATCGGAGGCCCTTCATCAGGGTGAGTAAGACTGGTATTATTTCGCGAACGCGGCCTGTCGCTGACTGACGCCGCCACCGGATGAATATACGTGAGTGTTTAGCCGTTTTTATATAAGTTTGAAAAAACTTCTTCTATGAGGCTACGTTATCTGGAAGAATTGTTTGAAATAAATTAACGGTAGCTTAATATTTCCGTTCTTTTTAAATCCTTATATATAAAATTATCGTGTCGCATTGTTAGTTAACATGGTCCTCCGAAACGGTTTGACTTTTATGAAATTTTATATGCATATTCAATAGGTTTGAGAATCGACTGCTATGCATTTTCGAATGCAGTGACGTCAGAGTCACGAGTGATAGTGATAAATATATAAACACTAGCTGTCGCCCGCAATTCCGTCCGCGCGGTATTAATAAAATCTTAATGAGTAGCCTTGCGATCCTCCAAACTATATTCTACATCTGTGCCAAATTTCATCAAGATCAGTTAAGCCGTTCCGGAGATACCTTGAAACAAACATCCATACATCGATCCATCTAAACATTCGCATTTATAATATTAGTAAGGTTATGTTGTTTATTTGACGTATAATCTAACACTAGAATATGCCCTGAATATAAAATAATTTAATACTTCACATATAAAAGATATTCATAAATAAAAGCAGTGTCACTTCAATGTGTCAGAGCTCCGGGGTACGAGGCAGGCGGAAAACTAGGTCGGAATAATCTAGTCCATTCGCAGAGATAGCAAATATCACGATAAACTAGATAGACTGATCAGTGTTTTAGGTAATAAAAAATATTTTCATATTTAACTTGAGACAATTTTTGTTTTGAATCTTTAATTAAGTTAGGAATTAAAGGCATTTCATAAAAAAAGTAAAAAGTCAGTAAGAATGTCTGTAGATTAAAAAAAAATATTTAAGTAGAGCCCGCTTTAACATCTTCGCACGAATTGGCCAGGCTCGCCTGGTGAAATACCACGACCACACAGCAGACAGGCGTGAAGTGGAAGCAATTACGCGTTTCGTCTGATGAGTGTGCGTCCCGGAGGCCTCATTTAGTCCTCTTTCCCTTCCCACCCTTTTTCTTATAAAGAAAGAATGGGGGGAAGTGGAAGTGGACTCTCCGGATGAGAGGATGCATGGAAATGTTTTCTTTCTGAGCATCCTCTCCTCCGTCGATTAAAGGCAGGCAACGCAACTGGCAACTGTCACTTCGCTATTTCAACGATTTCAAGTGGCCGCTCGCTCGTTTGCCACCTTATGATATAAAAAAAGTAAGTAGAAGTATCAATCGCCGAAGCAATGCTACAAAACTGATACAGCAATGTTTCTATGCTAGTATTTCGTCAGTGGAAACTCACAATAAATACTGAAACAAGCTGCCTTGTTGCTTCACTATAATTTCAACTTCCGAAATGAGATAAAACAGGTTCACGAAGTTTAATGAGTAACTAACTAAAGTAAACTTCGGGTACTCACTTCGTGCCTAGTTAACTTATCTATCAAATAAACAATATGTACACGTGGGATAAATATGCAGCGGGGTTAGAAAAAATGCATTCGCTACGAAGCGATTCCATAGCGAACTTCAAAAATGTATACTGACCATAACTTTCGATAAGTCACGGGATTGTTGCGTGTCAGTTCCTTACATTTTTGAAGTTCTTTATGGAATTGCTTCGGAGCGAATGAGTTTTATCTAGCCCCGCTGGTGATGTAACGCAGTGGATAAACATTAAACTTATAATCCATATGATAATTGATAAAACTCACATCATCATCAACCTATCCTAAGTGGATTTTACTAATGAAGGGTTGCATGGGAAGGGAAAATATTGTCTTCCTGTGCATCACCTCTTCCGTCGATTAATTGCGTTTGTCTGTAGGCAACGGTCGCTTCGCTATTTCAGCTATTTCAGGCCGCTCGCTCTTTTGCCACCTTATGATATAAAAAATATCCCTACTGAAGGTCGGCAAAGTATGTACGACTCCTCCGTACATCTCTATGACCTGTCATATCTGAATTCACAATGGGTAACATTCTTAGACGTATTTAAAATCAAATATCTATTTTTGGTCTATATGAACTATGTTGTCTTACTTGAAATTTGACTTCATACTAGTCATCACTTCAGTCGTCCGCACAGAATTAAAAAAACAACTTAATTAGTATATGTGTTTTTCAGACAATATTTTACGTGAATGCCAAATTTCAGAGAGATCTGAAGATACCTTCTAACAAACCTCCATCCACCAATCATTAGCATTCATAATATAAGTAAGATGATTCATGGTGTACTGGTAAGTTGAGAGTTAAGGTCAAGCAAAGATAATAATACGCCGCAATATGAAATTGATTCAATTTATAAAAAAAAGAAAGCTATTCCAGTAAATTAATCTGAAAGCTGGCTCTCTTCATAAGAAGGCAATTTAATATCACACGTGTCGAAGTATAAATCAAGCATTGAGTTTTACCACCCACTGTTTCACTTACAGCATCTTTATGGCTACCTCGTTTTTGTTAGCTTTTGCACTTTATGTTTTATTTGTTTCATATCACATCGATTAAATAATGAAATGTTATCCGTGGTATTATTCTGAGCTATATTGTGTATGGAGGTAGAAAATATAATTATTTGTCTTAACATGAAAGATAGCTTGGTGTTAATTTTGAAAACATCTTTATAGAATACTAAACATTCTTTTATAAAAGTCGATATATATGTAGGTCAAAAATAAATTTATTTCCTTAACAAACTTTTACAGCTTGCCATACTAGAATTTTTGTGTTAATTTTATCTTTGTTAAACGAAGACCGTCTAAAATGTTACAGATCTATTTGTAACCTACGTCATTTAAAAATAAGACTCGTGATAATTTGGGAGTTCTACTTACTTATACGAAGTGCAGTCAGCAAAAACTCAAAAGATCAAACACTAATTTGTTGTAACATTGAAAAGTTAGTAAACACTTGTGTATCAATCATGTGGGAAAGACGCGTTTTTTTATAAAACGGAACGATTGTGCTACAAAATGTCAAAAAGCAAAAGCACGTAGGTGTAGGGGCGGCGACCGAATACGAGGGTGCGCGGAAAGGGGGGAAGCGTGGCTCGCCAGTATCTCGCCGACCGTCGCGCTGCGAGTACGCCTTGTGATGCGCCGCGCGCTTTGACGCGAGATGGCCTCGTCCACGAGCGGCAACATTGTCGTCGAGTGGTTGCGATCGCTCCATTTAGGACAATACTCGGAGAGTTTTATTGACAACGGCTATGATGACTTGGAAATATGTAAGCAAGTCGGGGAACCAGATTTGGACGCCATCGGCGTTCTTAACCCCGCTCACCGGCAAAGATTGTTACATTCCGTGCGAAGTTTGAGGGAAGAGGGGGCAGCGGCTGTTTACTTCACTTTGGAAGAAGCGGCTTCTGCCCGTGATCCTTGCCGGTGCGAGGAAGAGGTTCGGAAGGAGCAAGCTACGGCCACAGTGGAACCGGCAAAATATGTGGACGAGTATGAAGAGGGTAAAGCGGAGTTAGTGAAGATCCCGCGTATCCAGCTGAAGCGGCTCCTACGTGAGCGGCTTGCTCAGGATGGCATCCGGCTCAGTCTGCAGCCCTACTCTACAACGGTCAGTGTTTACAAGTAGAAGACCGCGGGTAGAGCTTCTCGCGGTGTTTGGTGCAAGTGATAAAATCGCGTAATCGGTGTAGTGCGTCAATATTTTGAATTCAAATTTGCATGCGACCGCGTAGAGGGTCTGCCCGCGCTTCATTTCTTTCGAGCTAGTCTGTGTGTGGTACGGGTACGGTCGTCTTCGGGCGCTCCGGGCGGATCGTTTCTCGGGACGTGTTGCCATAAAGTTTGTTGCGTGCGTGATTTCCCTCGAGATGAGGAGTTTGCGCGCCTTCCTGTCGTGAGAAGATTGTAATCGCGTGCCTCTCGGTTCTAAATTGGGTTTTACGATAAATCGTATTGCCTGCTTAAGCTCTCCGAGGCGTTAATTAGTAGTACGACTTGTTCAGACACGAAACAAATATCTCAATCTCGAGAATAATTACGCATCAACGTAACCACATCGGTATTTATTCTGATTTGAATTGGCAAGTGTCTATTGCATTTTCAATTTGCCATTTTAAAGATATCACGCTGATTTTAGATAATGTTTAACTACAGATTACATTTAGAGTAATATCTAAATGCAGGAAAACAATAATCAAAAATGAGATGGACATGTAATTTAAGCAATATCAATTAACATTATAAAACCAGTTCTTAGCATTCTATTCTGTAACGTAACAACACTACATACCTATACTTATAACTTAGCGATTACAATAATATATTTGATTTTTGGTGTAATGTTACTTTAAAAAGATGGAGCTTAAAAATTGCTTTAAAATTCAAGTAATTCTTAAAAACAAGTTTACTCAAGTTATAAATGACCTATCGCTTTCGATGTGTGTATCAGAAGAGAGGAAGTATTCAGTTGATATTTTAATTGAGGTGTTATTAATTATTCGGCGGAGTGGTGATTAAGAGGGCGGAATATTGTACTGACGGCACGCCCTTATGCTTGGTTTAAATCGCACCCAACATTTGTCAGTTCTTCCACTAACTTATGATCTAATAACTTAATCTTATCGCTCGCTCGATAACTTATCTGGCCTAGTAAATAAAATAAATTGATGTAGTTTTGGTGTCAAGCGATAATGACTTTTATGATATTCATATTAACATCACCGAATAATAATTGGAACTTTATGAGAAATGCCGAAGAAAGTTACAAATTATGTGAAAGTCTAAGAGTTAAAAAATTACACAAATTAGGTCAAAAACGAAGCTATGAACTTAGCACACATTGTTTAGATTGTAAAAATCACGATTGCTTTTTGTACCTCATTTCGCTATTTCCCCGAGTTCGTTTCCTCTATTCCTAGGTAGAAACCAAACGAGCACTCGGTCAGCCTTCCGCGTATTTCTTACTTTTTACTACTTAACCGCTTCCAGAATTTCTTTGTTTCGACGTCGAACAATGCACGACGAAACAGCAGGTTGAGAAATTACAGCCACAATAGTTATTTACAATGTAAGCTATACTTCTAACATTTTAGAAAGCAAATAAAACAGTTTTACTGCCTCACGTTTCTTTAACTGTTTAAAAAAAGTTTAATAATTTGATTTAAACTTTTAAAGCATCGGAATCTGAGGTCAATAATATGATTTGATCATTTTATTTTAATTAACAAGTTGACATTAATCATTAACACCGAAAAATAAATTTGAATTTCAGGGCCTAAAAAATTTGTCCAAATTATGTATGTGAAGGAGTTAAGGCTTTGTTACCTGACCTGAGGTTAATCCATAATAAGTAACGTAATTAGGTAGGCTTAAATTATTAGCCTGCATGAAGGTGATTTTAAAACACTAATATCAGAATGTTATAAGCCCAACATAATTGGCTGAGATCATTTTTACCGGTTTTCGGGCGACGCGTTAAAACCTGTTCGATTGGACTGCTCCAAGAATCCAGCGCCCATAGTCGCTTTCAACAAAAACCCTTAAAGAAAACCGCTAGAAGCTAGCCTTGCCCTTTATTGCCTTATAATCTGCCTTTTTTATTTTTAACCTGCCAGTATTGCGATAACGGCTAGAGCATCTTATTTAACTCTACATTTTTTCTTAAACTTACAATATGTGAATAAAATTACTTGTTTATAAATAAATGCAATTAAAAAACTATACTAAATTATTTGGATAACTACTAAATAATTTCCGTGTTACCAAACGTCAAACTGAATACTATTATCTACGATTTACTGTACTAGTAAATCGTCGGCGTCAGAATAATTTGTTATGATTTTATTCCAACAATGCGCCCAATATCGTGTGGCATTCAGTCCCTGTATCCGAATTAGTAGCAAAAAATATAACGGCATTTATTTTTTGTCGGGTTTGCACCTTTTCTGTTGCAATTATCGCCGGATCTATGGCTCGAAATTAAAAAAAAAAACACAAGTAATCTTCAACATCCCCAAAATTATATTAACTTTTTCAAAGTATGATTTTATCTACAGTATGACTACAAATTAGAACAAATGACTGGTTTTAAAGATTTCCTTTAACTTGTAGAGTATTCACAAAGTAGTCTACAAAATAATAATGATTAAAAAAATAATTTAAGACTGGATAGTATGAATGTTATGTATAAACTTAAAAAAAATGACAAGACAAAAAGTAATGGCTTCGGATATTCTTAAAGGGATTAATGTGAATGAATTGTATCTATTTTGATCTTTTGGGGGTTCATTTTTACTGTCCCTTGTGATGTATCACTTCCTATTGACCTATTCTATGTTGCTAATTTTGTATAGGGGATATTGAATAGCGGATATGAGGGATTACAATAACATCGATCCCATTAAGGAAATGAACCTGTGAACGACATACCAAGCAAATCATACGCACGCCAAAACTATTCTTTTTTAAATAATCCTACGGACCTTAACTGCATGGGAACTTTAACATATTTTAATATTATGTTTAGTTAAGTTTAACTAGAAGTCGACTTGTTTCGTGCATCTGAAACTAAAAAAATAATGTAAGTCCTTTTGTTGCTAACTCTACATCTTAAAAACACCTTACTTACCTATACAAAGATTGTGTGCAATAGCAACTGAGTCCCTTAAAGATGTGCCGGGGGCACGAACAGGCTAAAAACATGGACTTAAAAACTCCTGCCTGAGGAACTAACATATTACTTAGTGTGAAATACTAACATAGAATAATTAAGTATGCATCACTGCAAAAGACTTATAATGCTACATTTTTCTGCATTTAAAACTTTTAGAGCTATACAAGTTTAAATGTGACAAACAAAGTAATGTAACCCCAAAATATCATAGAAAACCAATACAAAAGGTGTAAATGTCGTTAACGCTTCCGTTGATCTTATTGTTGAGGGTGCAATTGATGCTACACAATCGATACCGACAATCGAATAGAAACCGGAAACTGTTTCGAACGTGTAAGAGTCAAATTATTTAATGGACGATGTTACGTGTTGTGCATAAAATTTGCCGAAAGATGCCGTACATCAATCAAGCACCATAACATTCATAAATCTGAATGTACATCGTAGTTTTTAAATACAAAGACTTATATTTATTTGTCACCTATACCTGCCATAACTGTTTAGAAACCTAAAGTTATACATCAACAAAACTGAAATTCCGTAGTGTAGGAGAGACAGATTATGTAAGTGCTATTTTACGCCTTACATCTATCAAAATGTGTTCTAATAATACCATTTTGTAATATTTATTCAACCCAAAAATTCTTGTAACATTCTTAATTCTATACGATGCAATTAAAAATGACCTTACGCGTCCAGTTATTATCGGCATTGGGCTCTCTAAATGCCGGCCATAGTTTAATGAACGTAAAATAATTATGTCCAACCATTAGTCTGAGCATCATTGGGAATGAAAAAAGCGGTCTTGCTATCGGCATTGAAAGGGTTAAATCTGTAGGATAAGGATTAAAGCTTAAAGAAAATGTAATTAACGAATGGTTCAGAGCATTGCTTCTAAGTAAATATATTACTTAAGTAAACAGTTGTCAAGTTATTGATGATGTAAGAGGATTTATTAATGGGTTTATGACTCAGATAAATGTATCGATTTAAACTTGTTTTTGAAAGTATAGGAAGGAATAAAATGAGAAAAATTTAATTTATATATATGTTTAACGCAAGTTACATTCCAAAAATAAACATGTTGTTAAAATAATTAAATATGGTAATCCCTAAATCTACCTTGACATTCAAAATAAAGGTTTAGATTTTTTTTAATTCATTTTGTTTGTGTATAAGATAGCTTTAGACATTTATCATTACATTAATTAAAGTAGAATTCAGTTTGGTTCACGACTGAGTCTAATATTAGCTCGGTCTGGTTTTTCTACCTGTTTCGTTGTTTTGTTGTACACAATGAATGCGTGCGAAGTCACGCAGGCCGCTGCTCCTTACCATTCCGTCGAGGATTCCACGTTTTATGTGAGCTTTGTAATTTTACTGGGGTTATTATAAATATTACCTGCTGTTTAAGGTTTGTTAAGTCGCTTTTGTGAGAAAGTTAGCTTCCTACGATTTTGTAACTTTAAATACATTGCTCTTAAAGTCTGATGTCATGATATTCGTAACTAACTACTACTGGAACATCTCAGCAAAAACGTATTTTTATCCCTCTTAGAATCTTGGAAAAAAGAAAGAAAAGATATATTTTGTATATGTATTTCGACAGTACTCACGTTCTGGACCTATACCTATGAAATTGAAGCATGTATGTAATATTGTTTGCTTGGGTTATAATGAAAATTCAATTTTTTTAACTTTTTGGTCTGTATGTCTGTCCACGAATGTACGTTTGTACATTCTGCAGGACCTTACTGAAAGGTAGCTAGTATATAAGGGAGAAAATAAGGATGCATTATTTAATTGCGCGGTGACGAAGTCACGGGCAACTGCTATATATAAATATAAACAACTAATTTTGATTTGATACGACAACAAGGAATAGATGAAATTTATACTGTTTGAAAAGAAGTTTGCATTAGTGCTACACGGGCTGATAAGATTCAATGTGAGAGGTGCGGGAGGTGCAGCGTTGTTTGTCTGTTAGCTCGGTCGTTCGCCGAGTCGCAAGGCACACAGCGCCGACCTAAAGTCAGCAAACTTCAGTGGATTTGCTCTTGAGCTCGCCAGATTAGCATTGACGATTGTTAAATTAACATTTTGATCGATAATTTTACATGATAAGCTATTTAAAAACTTTTTAGTTACCATAATTATCAAAATAACCAAGAGCTTTCTAAGTCCCATAGTAGACAAGACTTTCATAAAAAATTTAAAAATAGAAGCGTTTAAGGGTACGGAATCACGTGGTCGGTGGTTCGAATCCCACCATTCGACTATTGCCGTAAACCATGTCCCTGCATAAGCATAGAGCTTAGTTACAAGAAATATTAGTAAATTAATAAAAATCTGCTATATTTTAATTTAAAAAAACGAAAATGTTTGTTTTTCTTATACATAACAAAATAACCTACAAAAGTGCTCGATGTAAAAGCAAAACTAATGATAATAAAATGAAAGTGCTAGCGCGTGATTACGTCAAGAATCTTTTCTCGAAAATTAGATTAACCTTGTTCAGTACATTCTTGAAACGATCTCATCAAATACAAATCGTAAATATGTCGTCTCACCAAATAGTAAACTGAAGTACACAAATTTAATACAATATCAACAACCAAACTTTTTGGTTTATTTGGTTGTACATAAAAACTTTTTTCTTTATATTATAATTTCAAGCTACTCATTTATTATGCTACAATTAAAAAAACAGGTAGAATCTTCTTTTGAATTTTTAATAATATACAACTATACTTGATTTTTCGAAATCTTATGTAAATCATGAAATAATATATCGAACAACATTTTATTATCTGTCGGCATTGCCGCGCTACCTTAAGTACGTTTTATCCTAATACAGCTTTTGCTCGTTAAATATTTATTTTAACGCCTACGTTTTTGTTTCGTTACAAACTCGGTAAAATGTCAACCGAATAAATACTTCAAACAATTTAATATTGTTGAAAATGACAAAGTTCAAAGCAAAAGATGTTATTTATCATTTTACTTTCTATCAGTACTACCTACACAACTTTTATAAGATTTATTTATTTATTTATTTATTAGACAAGTACACACAACAGATAAATTATGCAACATTGACCAAAGTAATACAATATACAACACAATAAAACTGATAATTTATCCAATAACAGGTGTACAACATTCATACAAAACAAACAAGTATAAAACACAAAAAAAAATATATGAACAAACTAAGGAAAGAAAACAAAAAAAAAATAAAACAATAATCTAACAATATATTTAGGTCTGTTCCTCTGGAGGTGTGGAAATTAGTTTTTTGTAATTACGTAAGGAGGTGCAGAAAATATCAGTAATATCCTTTCCTCTTTTTAATTCGTTATATGTCCGACATATCCGTGGGATGGGTGAGTTAAGGCCTATGTTTGATTTATAAAAGGGTATATAAAATAATTTGGTTATTGGTTGCCTGGGTGGTCTAAGTGGTACACTGTACATTATTTGACTAACCAAGTTGCAACTGCTAATATGACCCCTAACAATTTTAAACAAGAATAAAAGGTCGTTCGTGCGGCGTCGATTTCGTAGCGATTCCATTTTGAGAAACTTCAGCCTTTGCTCGTATGGACAGCGGTGGCTAATACCTTGCGAAATAAATGCTACATGTTTAGTGAAACATCTCTGTATTCTCTCTATTCTTTGGGAATCCACTGAGTAGAAAGGATTCCACACAGAGCTAGCATATTCCAACTGACTGCGTACTAATGCATGGAACAGGGTTATTCTAGTTTTGTTGTTTTTAAAGTCACGGGTGTTACGTTTTATGAGGCCTAAAAGTTGCGCTGACTGTTTAACTATAGTATCAATGTGACTTTTAAAGTTAAGTGATTTATCAAGTGTGACACCTAAGTCTTTGATCACACTTACACTAGACAGGTTGGTGCCGCACAAACTATAGGTAAAATTATTAGTACGTTTTTTTTTAGAAAATTTTATATGGAAACATTTATTTATATTTAATGACATACAGTTTGCATTGCACCACTCTTCTACGCGTTTTAAATCGTCTTGAAGTAGTCTTTGGGAAGTAATACTAGTAACTTTGGTATAGATTTTTAAGTCGTCTGCGAACAACAGAGCGTTGCAATGTTTGATGTGAGCTGTTATATCGTTAATGAATAATAAAAAAAGGATGGGGCCAATATGGGACCCCTGTGGAACTCCCGAATGCGCTATGTAGCTCGTTGATGTGTAACCACCAACAACTACGATTTGTGAGCGGTTCAGTAGATAAGACGTAAACCACCTAAGAAGCGAACCGTGAATACCGACCCCCTGTAGCTTAGCTACTAGAAGAGAATGACTAACTTTGTCGAAGGCGCTACTAAAATCGGTATAAATTGAGTCGACTTCACATCTTTCATCTAGGGCATCCGCTATATCAGTAACATATTTAACCAGGTTTGTCTGAGTTGATCGACCGGTTCTGAAGCCGTGCTGACTTTCAGACAATAATGGTTCCAGGTAGTTTGTTAGCGTAGGATTCACTAAAGATTCAAACATTTTTGAAATGGACGACAGGATAGAAATAGGTCTGTAGTTACTAACGTCGCTTAAGTCACCTTTTTTGTGAATGGGTATAATCTTAGCTCTCTTCCAGACATCGGGAAAAACTCCTAATCGCAAGGACTTGTTGTATAACATACACAACGGAGGAGAGAGCGTATGGCCACATTTTTTTATAAAATACGGTGGTATAGAGTCAGGTCCTGCAGATTTGTCGTCTTTAAGTTTTTTAATTTTAGTGGCTACTTCTTGTACCGTGAACTGTATGCTGCCTAGCGCAGTGTGTGGCTCTGAGAACACAGGCGATACAGTGGCTGACGTCTTTGTATACACGGAAGAAAAGTGGCTAGCAAAGAGGTTGGCGATATCGGAGCCGTTATCTGCAACGTTGTCCTTGCTGTGCATTGATGCAGGTATTGATGCTTTGTTGGTTCGTTTGTTGTTAATATATCGCCAGAATGATTTAGGATTTTTAGCTATATTGTGTTCGATGTTATCTTTGTATTGTATGTGAGCCTTCCGAATTAGCTGATGACTACGAGCACGTAAGATATCATAACTAAGTTTATCACGCGGATTGTTGAATCTACGATACCTACGTCTAAACTTTTCTTTTTCACGTAAAATTTTGATGATCCCCCGTGTAAACCAAATAGGAAAGTTACAATTTTTGGGTCGATATAAGGGTACATGCTTATCAATTATCTCGTAGATTTTTGAGTAAAAATAGGATACAGATTCATTAATGTCGTCGTGATTAAGTTTTTCAGCCCAATCGATTGAGTTTATACATTTATTTATGGACGCGTAATCAGCTCTGTAGTAGTTTAAACGCTTGTTTTTGTTTTTTGTCAGATATTTTTTAGTCATAGAAGATAAGCATGTTGTGAGTGGTGGATGTTTTGAGTCTAATTTCGTTAGTGTGTCAGAGGCAACAGTTACAACAAGGTTACTAATATTACTTATAACTAGGTCTAGTATTCGGTTATCAACATTCAATGCACTATTGTACTGGAATAAATGATTAACTGCCAAGAAGTCCGTGAAAACTGATCCTAATGAGTTTGAGCAGTTTGAAGGAGTTAGATGCAAATTACTGTCTTCAGGTAGCCAGTTAATAAAATTTAAATTGAAATCTCCTAAGAGTATAACGTCAGATACATTATGTAGGACCTTTTGAGTATTGTCGAGGAAGTCAGACAAGATATGAAATTTCATTGGCGGTGGTAGGTAAACAACACAGATGGCGACATTTTTAATAACGTTATTTAAACAAAGCTGTACGGACACCCAGAGGTCCTCGTTATTACTTTCGAAGCTATACAATCGGTAGGATGGAATAGTACGCAATACTGCCAACATGACCCCACCACCATCCATTTTTGTACCGCGGCAGCATAGTCTGTCCCTGCGATAAACTGTATATCTACTATCGATCATCTCATTAGTAAGAATATTGTGGTTCAGCCATGTTTCAGTAAATGCGATTATACTATAATTGTTACATAAGACGTTTTCGTACACTTCATTCGTCTTAGTTCTAATGCCTCTGGCGTTCTGGTAGTATATAACAACTTCTTCCATAAAGGGAACCGAGTAACTTTTAGATCATTCGCAAATAATTTTGTTAAATAATATATTATCTCTAATTTTTATTTTTTTTACTGAGCTGTAATAAGAATTCTTGGTTGCGCACAAGCAAAGCAGGGCTTAGTTCGTCTTTTCGAACAAATATCTTGCCATTTCGCACCCATACAAATTTGTAGGAGAGGTCTTTAGCCATTATTCTAGTAGCGGCGTGCAATTGTTTACTAGCTGGACACAAGTGCTCCGACACGTATACCGGCTTGCGATCACCCGAAATTCCTAGATGCTGAGAACTTAATTTGTCTAGGGGCTGTTTTTTGTTGAACCGTGAGACTGCTGCCAGTAGACTGTCGCGCACGCGTGGTGTTCGTAACTTCACGACGATAGCCCTGGGCTTGTTATTATCCTTGTTTACCTTGGCAACTCTGGTTGCCTGTACTATATCTGAATCGGTTAGGGGTTCGCCAACAGTCTTTGCAAGATGATTCACTGCTAAGATGATGTTTTCGGTTCTATGTTCTGGAACGCCGTTGATTTCTATATTGCTTTGTCGTAGATTTTGTTCGATTAGACACAACCGGTTGGCGTAATCTTTGGATGCAGATTGAAGACTTTCGTTTTCGATTTTTAATTTTCTTATCATCTCGTCTTTTTGATTTAGACTGGTCTTGATCTCTTCGACTTGAGTGTTGAAAAAGGACAGAGAGCTTTGAAATTCGCATAGCTGCGTTTTGATGTTCTTAAGCTCTTCTGTGACTAGTTCCTTAATTTTAACCTCCACTGAGTTAGATAGTTCTTTAATTAGCAGCTGCATTTGGTCATCAGGTATATAGTTACAGGTGGGTACGGATGATGGAGGGCTTTTGCCTTTTTTTCTTTTAGTCACGTTCAGGTGATTGTCTTCCGCGTGATGGGCGAGATCTGCTGCAACTGAGCCGGCTCGACTAGGTGGTGAGATTGTATTGTCTCCTTTGGGTTGACGGCTGTGGCATTGAGGGCAAATCCATGCTAGTTTACGTTCTGGTGTCATTGAACGGAAATGTTTCTCGGATATATTCGCACAGACAATATCATACTTGCGTTTACATGTATGACATGCGAGCATTTCTTTTGTTTGTATGGTTCTACGGCAGCCCGCGCAGCTTTGGCCAATTGTCGTCATTGCGATAATCTTATTTCTCAAGTAAGCCGTTTAAATTGTTTACTTCGGCAGCAAAAAATTAATTTAGAATAAAATAATAATAAAAAAAATTATCAAGTAAAATATTTAAAGGAAAACATGTGCGAAATATTGACAAAAAGATTATCGGTGGGCCGGACGCGAATTCCCAACTTTCTGCGTACGCTAGAGATGTTTATCCGTTAGGCCAGTGTTCGTTTAGACAGACAGTTGAAAGTTTTGTTCGTATAAACCCGTTGAACTTGTTTTCAAATGACCTTAGATTGTTATTCGGATATTTAGTCACTTTTAGTCACTCACTTTGTTTTGCACTTTTATCGAATGTTTACACTATTTATAGTTATGTGAGATTACTTTCAGGCACAGAACACATAAATATCGGTGAACAGTACACGATATTGTTAGATAATGTTGGTTACGCGAACATTTTATGTTAAGCACTAAAACTTTCGTGTGAGGTTAAACTAATTGGAGATAACATTTGTAGACTTTGGGCGGACTGGGAGGAATAAGAGTACACCACTGTTCTATCACTTTGATCAAAAGCAATTAAATATAAGAGAAATAATTACGGAGAACTTGTTTGTTGTATTGATTGTGAATTTAAGTGTATAAAAATATTTCAGTCATATTTTTTTATATTATGTGTGTTCTAAACACTTTTATTTTCGCTCCTTAAACAAAAAAACAGTAAAATTCTGATAAAGTACAAACTTTGTTAAATGTTCACTTAAAAATCTTACTTCTTACTAATATTATAAATACGAGTGCTTGGCTGGCTGGATGGATGGATATTTGTTTGTTTGAAGGTATCTTCTAAACGGCTACATAGATCTCCCTAAAATTTGACACATATGTAGAAAATATAAATACACAATGTAGAACAAAGTTCTACAAATGTAGAACTTAGTCTTGAAGAATTCATAGGCTACTAATTACGATTTCTTTAATTCCACGCGGACAAAGTCGCGGGTGACAGCTAGTATTTTAATATAACAAAGTACTAAATTCGTTGAATAGAATTTATTTCCTCTATCGCACGTATGAATTATTTAAATGTTAAATTCTTGTGGGAACTTATCGTGGAGAATTTAAACAAGCACTGTTGGGTTGTAACTTGAAGTTGTTAGATGGTCAGGAATTTTAATGCGTTCGAGTACGTCATTTGTTATTATTAAACGTTGATAGTGTAGGCAGTAGCGATGTAACTGTCAGTTTCCACTGACGAAACACCTACACAAAACATATTGATATTTCAGTTTTAATACGGAGAATGAGAGGGATAGCGATATGTTTTAAAACTCTTGCAGTGGAAATTCTTGAAGTCCCTTACGGCTGTTTGTTTAACGCTTTCAATATCAATATGGACACAAGGACTGGTGCTACTCCATTCTTCGAGTTACAAAGGCTTTTTTCTTTTATTCATAGTATTAGTTGTTAGTGTTATCGTTGGCAATTTAATGTGCATTTTTGTGGATATAATTTTAGATATATGAAAGATTTTTTCATGTTCATCATCATCAGCTCACTATACGTCCCCACCGAGGGGCTCGGAGCCTACCCTAAGTTAAGGGTGATTAGGCCATAGTCAAACCACGCTGGCCAAGTGCGGGTTGGTTGACTTCACACATATCTTTGGAACTTCTTCTCAGATATGTGCAGGTTGCATCACGATGTTTTCCTTCACCGTAAGAACGTCGGATAAATGTACATGTTTTTCATGTTACTGTTAAGAAAATATAGCTATTGTGCCATTGCCTTTTTTAAATACTCCTTAAAAATTTTGTGTCTTTTTGTTATTTATTGCTTTAATGTTAGTTAAGTATACGTCTGTCCATTTATGACCTCCTGGTATTTGAATCAGATTAGCTGATTTTTAAGTCATAATATTTTTATCCTCACCTTATCTTAAGATCTGAAATCCCCTTATCTAAAAAGGTTTTATTTAATCGTATTTAAACAAAGATTTTCAGCGATTATTTTTTTTATTAATAAAAATGTGTTTTAAAAATAGAACCTCTCAGCCTTAACGTCCACTTTGTATTTTCCTGTCACTTATATAATAGTGAGTTTACGTCCCTAGTTAAAATAATTGTAGGTTTAGCTTCGCGTGTTGCTTACACAAGAGAATAATTATGACATTTACTTTTAGCCTAACGACTTACTGCTTTAAAACACTCTATAAAACTTGTATAAATGTGTATTCAATGTTTAACACGAGCACATTTTTTACCTCTTAACAACATAATTTGAATACGTTAAAAATATTTTTTCTTCTATTGTCAACCACACTTTTTTTTATAATTTATTTATTGCTTAGACACACAGTCTTACATATCAGTTTAATTTACATAAAAAAAAAAACAGATTTTTATAACACATTTACACAGAACTCAATAGCCCAATGACCGGATTCGTGCATTACATTATTCATGTTTCCAAAAAAAATTATGTCCCAATAGTTGTGAAACCGAATTTGAATCTAAGACAAAAATGACTTAAAAATACAAAAAATTCGGATCATCACGAGCGAAAGATGAGTATTTGATAGATCCATCCAATGTAAACTTAAGGTACATTTTATACTTTCAAATTTCCCGTTTAAGTCCACGCACGTATTGAAAATTTATTTATAAGAGTTCTCAATCAAACGGCCGAGGGCCTTCTAAGAAAGTGCGCTTCAAAATAAACTGTTAGGGCCATTGTTTTGGCTTCTTAGGTGGCAGCCTTCCTTTGTGTTTATGTTGGCCTGTTAGTTTATACAACACAAATAGAAATTAACTTCAAGTCAATATTGGATAGTTAATTTCGTTATGTCCACTTCTAAAGTTGTTCGACTGGAAATATTCTCATGATGGCTTTATTATTCGTATATCGTAAAGTAATGCTTAATACACCGGATTTCGTGTAATACTAATTTGACATTCCTATTTTTTATTGCATTTTAAAATTAGCTCTTTCTCTTTCTAGCTACTCTCATGGTTTAGCTAATCTGATGGAGTCACTTTTTTAATAAAATTAAAATATATTGAATTTTGATTTAAACAAAGTTAACATGAACAACTAACAATTTATAATTTCGCTATTTCTATTTTAAGCTTTTGATAGATAGATTACTTAATAGTTGTACTTATAATAGGTGAAGCCTAAATGTCCTCAAAGCGACCCTTTTTGACCAGTACGGCAAAAACCAGTAATTATTAACATACTGTACATACACAACCTCAATAAACACCCCTGTACATATGTAGGATATCGTGGAAACGTTCACATAAAAATTCATTGAAAAAGTCGCCAATAAACTAAATGGCACGCTGCAGGGAAGCGTTACAAATTGCCAACAATAGCGAAATTAATAAACGCCGCGGAAATTTTTCATTTGCACACCGATTCATTCACACCCCGTGTTGTTTGAACTTTGAATTTTAGCGGCTTTTAGCTCGCGCGGTCGGCGTTACACATTGCGGTCATGCATAGATACTATAGGAATGTCTGCTTAACAAATTTGTTCTTTTCACAACCGATTTAACGAAATTGCCTTCCGATTTCATACAATTGTAAACATTTGGCATATTTTGGTGGCTTTCTCATATGAAAATCAGCGATATTATTTATCACTAGCAATCGCGCGTGACTCTGATCGCACGGAATTAAAAAAAGAATAGTAGCCCATTTGTTCTTCTTGACTATGTTCTACATGTATGCCAAATTTCATCGAGATCCGTCGTTTAGTAAGATTGATAAATAGAATCTCTGCAATCCGCTTTAGGTTGCACAAATATAGTAAATATTCACAAATTCCCAATTAAAGTAAACCGAAGTAATCTTTGTTAGTAAAATAAAAAAAAATTAAAGATTTTTATGTTACCTCAAATGTTTTATTTCAGAGTCTCCTGTATAGCCGAGCTCATTTTTTATGTACGTACGCCCGGAAGGACACAGGTCCCTAGAGAAAACTTGGGATTAAAAAATGTATAGAGGTCATGTGAAGAGCTTGAGTTTACCTCACTTTAACTCGAAAGCTGGGCAATTAAAAATATTTTTAAAAAAAAGATAAATACTAAAATTAATTACATACAAAAAATCTTTCTTAAAGCATGTTTTAAAGTACAGGTTTCTCAAGTTTATATTAAGCAGATGTAACCGGATACAATAATTAAAAAAAAACTTTTAGTTGTTTTGAGAATTTTAATTAGTGAATTAATAAACTGAGCACTAAAGGTTATTTGCATACTTCGTCTTCTTATCCAATATTATCTTTATATCAGTTTATATTAATTATCCCCCTCCCCCCTCCTCCGTCTTTTAAAGATAGGCACCGCATTTACAATTGCCAATGTCTATAGGTCGCTTAGCTATTTCGGAGAACTCAAAAATAAAAACACCCTTAACTTAGGGTAGGCTCCGAGCCCCTCGGTGGGGACGTATCGTGAGCTGATGATGAATGAATGAATGAAACATAAAAAAATCTCATTTAGCACTAGTATACAGTTGAACAAGGCTTACTGCTGCGTTAAAAATTATAACCAAATATCATCATCATCATCATCAGCTCACGATACGTCCCCACCGAGGGGCTCGGAGCCTACCCTAAGTTAAGGCTGACTAGGCCATAGTCAACCACGCTAACAACCAAATATACATAACTCTATTATATAACTTTAAATAATTGTTTTTTTCCTCATAGCCATTAGAAACAAGATTGCGTGCTAGGAATATGTTTGTATTTTAAATGTAATCTCACGTTTAATAATACAAAAGGCGTCCGAATGAAGCTTAAAATAACAACCTTAATATTTCCAACACATACTCCTCTGATCACTCTATAATCGTGTGAAGAAATCTCCTATTGTCTGTTGTTCGTAATTTGCTAACGTTATCTCGTACGAGCTTAGACTTGCATATTAACGTGAAACTCAAAAACAGCACGAGGTATAATCGTATTATGCAAATCGTGGAATTTATGTTAGCGTTAAAATAAACGCGGAGTTTATAAAAACGCGTTCATTTGTTGGCCGGCTTTATCCGAGTACAGTACATCGTCGCTAATTAATAATGCAAATTACCGGCATGTAACGGATGCAATTAAAGGGACTCATGTTGGAAAGCACGTCATTAGGACTAAATAAATTTTGGAGACAACGCTCTAGGTGTTACAAAGTTTTATGTTATTTATGCGGACCAATATCTGCTATATGTTTGTAATATTGTACATAATATTGTATATAATGATGACGATAACCGCTTGTTTTTCTGATTTTTTATAATTTAATTTGTTTATCTCTTTGCGATTGATTTACTATTATTTTTTATTGTCCATTTGCGAAAACTAGTAAATTTAGTTTCCCGGTTAAAATAAATAAATAAATTTGCGTAAAGGTTGTTTTTTTTAATGTAAAGTAAGGCAGGTGTTTGAAACGTGATAAGTTGTAATACAAATACAAAAATTAAAAGCCTTTTTTCCACTTGAATAAACAGCACTAATATTTTCAATTCTCCGACGCAGAATCGATTCGCCCTAATTTAATTCGGACCCCTCAAATTACGCTTCCGTTTATAATGATCGACAATTCGATGCTATTATTTTTATGTTAACTCTTCATCGGTTCGAAGAGCTGCAACAAAACATTCTGAGGAATGAGATCGGTAAATAATGATAGACTTCCCGCCGCAATCATTACGTCCCGGTTCATTTCAATTTGTTTTTGTGTAAAAGGATTACCTGTGAGTGACTAATGATAAAAAAACACCCGATGCTTTTCGAAGTTTTACCAAATAGATGCTTTTGTTAGTTAAGAAAAATATCGGAATTTTAAATTAATTCTTGAATTATATAAATGTATCTAGACACAAAAAAGCGTACTGATACTTCATGTTTTGTAACATTTTTTTTTTCATTTTACACGAACTTTTTTTCTTGAATCCAATAAAATAAACAAGTGGATATGACTCTTGTAAACCTAATGTTTTTTATGTTATTCAATGTAAGTATTTATTTTACTACGAGTCACAAAATATTTTATCTAGATTGCTCATGAATTTTTATCTTAAAATTTTGATCTGTAGTTTTATTTTATCGTGTTATTTATTATTCAAATGGTACAGAAAAATTGAATTGATTTTTTCGTATTCCGTCTTATTGGTATAAAATAAACATCACACCAATAGAGTCAAAATAATATTCTAAAAAAAGAGTATATATCATGTATAAAGTTTCGAACGGACCTTACCAACACCCCGATTTACGTTCAAAAGTTGGAGAACGCTCGGGTTTCATGTTACCTGAATGAATGAGACAATAAAGTCCCAGAGTTAATAGCGAGTGTGGTCAGCCCACGCGTATAAACATTTTTTTTTATTTATCTTTCAAACGAGGCGCCTCTGTTACAATGTGTCTCGCAGCGGGAATCAGTCCTCTTGGGTGCCCATGACTTATTTTAATGTATACCGAAACTCCAAATTGTCTTTGTGATATCAATTTCAAGAAACGATAAGGAATTTTAAATTACCCTTTCGATTCTAGAACGCTTCTCGTATCTTTATTAATGGCTTAATTGCTACTCTATTATCAGCTATTGAGTTGACAAAGGGAGCACCCTGTAAATCGATGACGTAATCTTAATGAAGTAGACAGTGTTAGTCATTCGAGTTATACATACTAAACAATATAAATGAATATGTTGATGGCCAATCTTTGATTAATTCAACCTTTACTGTAGCAAATGACATCACTACCTGGCATTTGCGATTTGATACATGTCTTCAAATTGGACAGCGGACCACCCAAGCACTCGGCTGTCGTATTAAGTAAATTAATTTCTTAGTTGTGATTTATATTGCCTACTTAGATATAAGTAGTCTTTTCAATTACAAATATTCACACAAAAATATAGAGGAAGTTTCCTCAACTTATATATTTTTTTCTACACTAAGTAAAAGTAAAAACACAACGTCAATAAATCTAGCGTTTGGTTCATTTTGTTCCGGTTATTTGAAAGAGCCATTCAGTTGACATTTACGGTGTTACAAATTCTGCCAAAGAAACAATATATGGGATGGGAATCTGACTAAAACATAGCGACAGAGAGATTCACGACTTTATATTATACAGAGAGAAAGTGTAGTAATCCATATATTATACTTACAATTCTCAGTTTTTAATAAGTTAATTTAAGATTTTAACAAAAATCATACGATTTTTCCCCACAAATCTAAGAGAACCATATTCATATAAAATTTTCATTTTATTGTGAATATTTTCACAATATTAAGTTTACATTTCGTACATTTTTTTGAAGCGTTGAACGTTAAAAATTGTAAGAAAAACATATTTTCTTCCCTTTGATAATCTTCTTAAACAGAGAGACAACAGTTTACCAACAATATTTTTCTTTGTAAATAAAGTTGCGACAGTAAAATTACACAGTAAATTTTAATATGTCTAAAAATATTCGTTCATTTGATTTTATAACCATACTAGCTGTCGTCCGCGACTCCATCGACGTAGAATTAAAAAAAAATTAAAAAATAGCCAATGTGACTATGTACATTTATGTCAAATTTCAGCGAGCTCCATTGAGTCATTCTGGATATACCTACAAACAAACACCCATCCATCCATCCAAACATTCGCATTTATAATATTAATAAGATTTATAATTGTTTTTAATTCAACAATTGTTTAAATTGTTTGATGAGTACGATTTAAACTATTTCACTTTAGTAAATTTAGCAAGAGTATAAATATATTTTGAGTTAGGTCTTCGTGGAATGGACTACGGCTCATATAAATTAACTCGGGTAAAACATTTTAGGCAACTTGTGTCTTCAGACGGTGATCAATTAAGGTCTCCATAACTGACACAACTAGGTCAGTTTGCTTTTCCCTTGTTATAACAATTATAATAACTTGCTATCTCTTATATATAAAATGATAAATTAATTAGAATATTTTAAAAATATTACCGATTTGTTAGAAGGTATCTTGAGTACGATTCAAAGCATCTCTATGAAATTTGAAATCAATGTAGAGCATAGTCTAGAACACATAGCCTACTAGTTAAGTTTTTTTTTTTAATTCCGCACGGACGGAATCGCAGACTTCAGTTATTATATTACAGATATTATATAGTATAAAAGTAAACAATTCTAGTAAGAGTTGAGTCATCCAGTGAAGTAATGCTAATGCAATACAAAAAGCCCAAGATTCTTTTATTTATTTACGACGGCACGTACAGGTAGCCTTGCCTTTTGTGCAGATCGTAAAAGGGAGTAAATAAAGTTACATAATTGCATTTATTCTCTAGAGCTCTTTAGATGGACCCCTAAAAGTTTTCTGTACTAGAATAAAACGGTACAGCTGGGATATACACTCACATGCTCTTAATGTAAGTTAATGCAGGATTTTTAATAAATTTCATTTTAGGTTTTAATCTTACTAATAATTACTAATAATAATAAATGCGAATATTTGAATGTATGAATGGATTTTTGTTAGAAGGTATCACCAGAACGGCTGCATAGATCTCGCGGAAATTTGGCATATATATGGAATATAGGTTACTTATTTTTTTTTACTCTGCGTGAATCGAGTCGCGGCCCACGACTAGTGCACAAATAAGCGAAAACATTTATTATAAGTTAAGGCCACGAGAAAAACAAGACTCTTTATTCTTAGTCCAGTTCCATCAACTTTATTAACTCACAGGAATTGTACAATTTATAAAACTAACGGTGTATAATATTGTATTGTTAATGTTAAAGTTATCGTATTATTGCTCCACTTTTGTCTGTTTACGATTATGCAAATCGTTTACAATTTTTAATTTGTTGTTTTTTTATTTTGGTTATTAATGCACCTACTATTTTATTCAAATTGAGTTTAGAGATCCTCGAATTGAAACAAATGAAGGCTATAGGCCACTAAAGTCGTATCGTTTTGTTTATGTTTTAAAAAATTTAACGTATAACTTTTCCATCTACTCTATTTAAACTAAAAAAAGATATGTAGCAAAGTAGCAATGTATTTTTATTAAGTAAATGTATCTGCGAGCCATTGCAATAAATTGTTTAATCCGAATGATACGTTCGCTAATAAAGCGAGTGAGTTGGGAGCGGGGAAAAATATCGTCTTTTTACAGCTATCCCGTTGACAGTAACGGGGACAATGCATTCCTGCGCAGTTACGTCGGTCAACAAAAAGGTCCGACAACCGCCAAGACTTTTTGCCGACAACCCCCGCTAAATTAAACAGGGAAGCTGATTTTGTTTTACTTTCATGTTTTTGTTTCGCGCATACACCACCGAAGCCGAAATGTTCCAAACAGAATAACAGAAATAAAAATCCATCCGAATAACTACATGCTTTTGGAGGAGCAAGTGACCATTTGGCTCGTTTTAAACTTATTCCTTTTGGTCGATTTTAAATGTTTGCCAAATAAATAATTCGCTTTCCGAGAATCCTCACGAGGAAAAAAGTAAAAAGCGATCGTGCGGTTTGAATAAAGTATTTGCTTAATCTGTTTAAACTGTTACGTAAAATGTAGTTTCAGTTCGAGTTAAACAAACGTTAATTATTTGACTTTGCGACAACTTTACCAAATTATTATAAAAGTATTTTCTGTTTTTAAGTATTTAGGCAATAAAGAAGAGAAGGCTCTGTCTTCTGAAACACGTTAACAGTGGTAGAGCCCGCTTTAACATCTTCGCACAAATTGGCGCGGCTTAAATCCTAATTTCAACAAAAACAACTAAACAAAGACGAAAGGACGAAAGAAACAATTTAAATAGATCATTTGTTTGAACATAGTCACGTATGTATTTGAGTAGATAATTTTTCATGGTTTCGTTAGTAGCGTAGTTTCGCTTCGGTGGTTGAAATGATCGCCGTGGTAGAGCAGTGCGGGCGGTCGCGAGGGATGGGGGGTGCTAGAGTCGGTCATCGCTCCACTCGCGTTACAGTCAGGGCTCAAGTGTTTCGTCCGGTAACCTGTAGGAGCAAGATTTGCTTCACGAAATTGGAACATTCAGTATCATAGTCCTATTTCACATTGTCTTTAAAATGTTTTTAAATGAAATATTCGACCGTAGAAAAGAAGACCTTAGTTGGTTCTACCATGACTCCCTTAGTAAAATTATTTATGTAAATGTAACAATTATATGAATAAGTTTAAAAGCAAAATGCAAAATGTTACGCACTTTTACCAGCATAATATATTATGCATCGTTACTGTTGCTATAAATGCCTGTAATTGATTAAAATGAAACTATACGAAAAAAAATCCAATTTCCAATTAACTTGTTTTAAATTTATATTTTGTAAAAAAGAATATTCCAGATTAATATCAAACATTTCGAGGCCCTTAAGCAAACATGGGACATATCCTACTTATAATTAACGTTTGGTTTGTAGATTGAAAATGTAAATGAGTATTACGAAAGCGGTAGATATTAAATTACTTTTTGACTTTCAACTAAATGTTCGTAGTGTTTTTACTAATGGCATTCCTAAACATGAATCATCGGCTTACATTTTATAGACGATCGGGTGATTAAATACAGCAGTTCAAAAATACCCAATATGTCGTTTGAATACCTCATTTTTAGGTTTAGGTTGTCGCACCGGCAACATATTTCCTGTCATGTGATTTGTTTTATTTGCACTAACACCTTTAAGTTTGATTGCACGGGTTATACGCTCGAACACCTTTCGTTATATTGCTATTGTTATATGCGTAGTACCAACAATCAATCTGGTCTCATTCGAGATTAAAGATAAGAATTTATAACCTTAAAACAAAATTCACTTTCACGATATACACCCTTGTTTTAAAGTTACTTGGGAATGTAATAATTCTGCGGCTTGTTTGAATATATCACACCAATTTTAGGCTTGAAAATTTCCACACGACGTTGTAAGTTTCGTCCTTTTTCGTGTCCTCATTTCTAAGGCAATGTCGAAGTAACACGCCCAATTAGCTTTATAAAATGATAACTTTACCTTCAGTATATATTTTATATGAAAACTCGGCAGCCACGAAATCAAGACGTACATTTTAAGTCACGAATACACTAAAATGTACTCCCTTAATTAAGATGAATATGTTAAAAGGCAAAACGCCGTAACCAACTCGGCTCATTCATGTACTCGCGGCGGTAATTTTGTTTGAAAACGGATTTAGCCTGTTTTAAATACAGGATGCTACAAAGTATTTTCGTTAGCGGGATTTTCGAGGTAAGTAACTTTACTTAACTTTTTAAGTCGTTGCGCAATATCTGGGGCGGTTTTTTATTTGTTCAAACATTGGACCAAACATTTGGGATCATTATTTAAACAAAAGTCCCCGGACTTAATTGCTGGCGTTTACCAAACAAAGGAGTGGACACAAACATTTGCAATCGGGTACACAATGCAACGTTAATGGTTGGTTGTTTCTCCATTACCTACAACGTCTTGGAAGCGTCCGACATGGGGCCGAAGGGTCCGATTAACATTCCACGTTCTATATGATCGCCTTGGGACCGAAGCAATCTGTTCCAGGCTCGCTTAATTGTTTGCGGACATGATTTTATCAGTGAACTACGAATACAAAATTCCATACCAAATATGTTTTTAGTAACCATGATTAATCATGTGAGTATTTAAGGTACAATTCGTAAAATGGGAATTGATATTAGTATGCAGAAACATAGAATTAATACATTTAATAAGATGCATTATGTTGTCCAAATCTTCTTCCGATATAATAATAATTAAACTAAACTAAAGTATAATTTGTATATAGTTTAATTACAAAGTTAGATTATAAATTAAAACGTCCAATTTTCATTAGCCATTAGTCCAGCTTCTAATTATTTTGTAATACCGGTCCACACCGGTCTCTCATTCACGTACTGTCATTTGAAGCCATTTCAAACTGGCGCTACAATTTTGGATTAATGAGTGCAATACGGTAATGCCATTACAAATATATACTCGTCCAGCGATTAATAAATAATCCCAGTTGGTTTACTTAATGCCGCCTGCAGACTCAATTGTTTGTGGCGCTGTATTTGCAGTTGCGCAGTCGTATATCGTTTGTAGTGTCCCTTAATCCAGCGGTAACTGTTGAACAACAAAACTCATTACTCGACGCTATTCGTAGGTGTACCAGGTAGTTTCGTACCGAGCTCTTGATGGCCTGTGGTGCAAAGGTTACGCTGAAGCGAGAAACTATTTGCTTAGTTGAAATAGTTTGAGCAACTATTTATTCGTGTTGACATAGTAGTGAACTTTAGTATTATCATTTAATAGTTAGATTGTCTAAAGAGTTTTTACTACAATTATTTTAGATTTTTTTACTATTTTAATAAATATGATTTCTACATTTTTCATAAATAATTTAAAAACTTCTTGCTGAAACAGCTGTTATTTTCCTCCAATCGGCGATTTTAAAATTTTTTCTGAAGGTTACAATCAATGAATTCAAAATAAATTGTCAATCAATGTGATGAAATAAAATATTCTTAATACATCTAAATATTTTGTAGAGCACACCAGAGTCTAAAGCAATATATCTTCAGTGCCCAAAGTCAAAACATTTTGAATCCTCGCAAAGTTCAAGCATTACTCCATCCTCTGTCATTTCCCTGAAAGTTTATCCCTTAAACCACGCCATTACTTGGCTTAGAAGATTAGCAAACGGGGTCGGCTTGTTCGGTTTACTGTAAGGATAAACCGTCCCACTAAACCTAGAACTTTCCCACCTTGGCCTGGGGATTTTTAATTATGACGTTATTGTGGCGTGCAGCGCGTGTGAGTACTGATTAGGTTTTGTGGACTTAAAGCGGCTTTTTGTGTTAGTTTAAGACGCTTGACCTCAATCGTGATATAAGTTGAATAACGCATAGGTTTACACGATTAGTTTTAGCATGGGTTAGTTGTTGTATGTAAGTTGGTAAGAACAATAGTCTTGTTTTACAATACTTGGAATTTATATTATAGCACTCATCGCTTGATTTATTGAGAGTGGTCGGAGGTGATCTTGTGTTTCACTCATCGCTTATTTTAATTTATTATTTTGTTCAAATACATTTTAAATTAATTAACTCAGTCCACTGCTAACATATGCCAGCCAGGTGAAAACAGCACCTGCGCGATCGAAACTTTATACCGAGAGCTAATTTTGAATTTGTTTTTGCGTTAAAAATTGCAATCCGATACTTGCGACGACAGATGAGCGAGCTGGTGACTCGCTCCATTGAACTTGATTCGCGTATTTTACCTTGAAAAGCACTAACCTATCCTATTAGAGATTTTATTAAATTCCGAATGGCACATCCGCGAATACTCATGAGTTATAAATTAAATTGTCGAAAAGTCAGCTGTATAGATAAAGTTAATTGACTAATCATCATCATCTGAAGCGTTACTGCCGCAGGTGGGCCTGGGCCTGGTATGGTAAATTTCTCCACTCCGGTCTACTTTCGGCTTTTTGCGTCCAGCTCTTAAAGATATTTTTGGGATCTCACTCGACGTCATCCAGCTATCTTACCTTCGTCCTACCACATGATCTCCGTCCATCAGGCTTAGACTCCAACAGGCGCTTAGACTAATTGACTAAAGCATGGTTTTATTACTGTACAACCAATTAGAAGTGTACTTTTACATCACAGGTGTATTATAAATTACACAAGGTGAATGTCTTCAAATGGTTCTATAAATAATTTGTTTTGTACTTCTTTTTATCGTATATACTACGTCTCTAAATCGAATCACGTACACTAAAGTTTCAATTCCATTTTCTCAGGTTATGAGCGATAAAATATCCATTGTCTTGACCACAAGTTGAAAGATACTCGTAGCTAAGAAATAAATAACAAATTGAATGTATTATAGTATGCAGTAACAATAAAGTTTAAATAAACACCATCTGATTTTAATTGATATTTTTTAATCTAAATAAACATAATTTACAGCGTATATTTTAATGAACAATGTGTATTTCCTCTGTGTTCTATTTATTATTGTGATAATTTAAAACAAACAAAGTATTAACTAACTAAGAATTACAATAACAAATATCAGATCTAATAAATTATAAAGATGAATAACAAGTCGTTAAATTAACTGGTTAAAGTTTCAGATAACATTAAATAAGCGTTCGCTGTGACAGTGTTCAAATGATAGCCATTTGTTTTTGACGAGAACGAAACCGGAGGGAAAGTGCTAACGTAGTGACGTCACGATTCAAGCTTTCGCCGGGACATACGGCTGGCAGGAGTTTCAATTTTTTTAACTTTCAGTACAATAGGGTGCTTTGTTAAGTCGTTGAATTAGAAATACTTTTGTCGACTTACTGAACTTACAATTTTTTATTATTAGGACAGGAGAATTTGGGGAGAACTCTTTCGTGATTTTCGTTCTAATGTTTTTGTTCATTTTTAAATTATTGCCTTGTCTATAAGAGCTATTAATATATTGTTTCCATGAGTTTAATAAATTGGTGTATTTGATTTTTTATGGGTTGTTTTTGTAATAGGTTTTAATCCACCTTAAATTTCTATATCCTTTAATCAGGAACAAAAAAATCTGATTCGTTGTGAGCCTGACTCTTTTATAAAATTCCTTACTTATCAATTTCCGTCACACTAAAATCTTATAGCAGAATCATTAAACTTTGTAAATAGCCTAAACTTTTTCAGTATATTTGCAGGTATAAAGCATCGAGTACTTTATATTCTCGGTAGGATGTTTAATTTTGTTTAGGCGCGACGCTCGTATGTCTCTCGCGGGAAAAGGAAAACTTTCATTTTTACGCCGCCTAACGGATTCAATATCGGCGAGGCTTGAATGAGTCTGGGGGGTGGAAAAATCGTTAATCATCCCTTTGTTGGATTTTTGTTACGGCCTAACTCGTTGCTCGCTTGTTTGGCGCGCTATTTTTCCTTTTAAGCAGACGAAAGTGGGTCTGTTTTGGTCTTGACGAATTGTTTTCTTAGGAAAACGAGAAATGTAAGCGTTCGAGGGTGACGTAAAGTCGATATTGGTTTTTTTCCGCACTCGAGTATATTACGTCTCATGTAATTTATTGCCATGCGTATAACATCTCTTTATGTTTAAACAAGACTAAGTTAAAGACTGCCTTAAAAGCTGTTAAGCGCCTGAAATTATTTTTAAAGCAAAAAAATTATAACTAGGGAAGCTCCTATCAATAAAATATTTAAAGAAATTTGTATCAACTATTAATATGGTCTAAATGTGTACAATAGAAATAAAGTTTAACTTGATACAGACCGTCAACTTATGCGAATTTTTCAATAGTAAAGTTAGTACACATATTATATATTGCAGAACAATATTTACTTTGACTATATGATTAGGAATCAGGAATAGGTAGCGAGTGGGGAGAGGTTATCGTCGCGTTCCCCTTTTGTTAACACAAAGCAATGTTGAGTTCAAATCAGCGCTAAATAAATACTATGACATATTCGATACGCGCACTCACTGCGGATGTTCACGTTTAATTGATAAGCTAAAGCGATTTTTTCGTAATTGAATTTTATATGCATTCTAGCAAAATAATGTGAACACATTTATATTTTTAAACAAGTGAGATTTTAACATAGTAAAGACAAGCTGTCGTCCGCGACTCCGTCCATGCAGAATAAAAAAATACTTAATTAGTAGCCTATGTGTTCCAGACTATGTTCTACAACTATGCCAATTCTCAACGAGATCGAAGGACCCGTTCTGGAGTTACCTTCAAACAAACATCCATCCATTCAAACATTCTAATTTATAATGTTAGTAAAATTACTTTAATTGTTTTATATATTAAAATAAATACAAATCAGTCAATGTTTAAATTTTCGTGTTTTTACAAACCGTTTTTTTACTGTTGTATTTTTATTAAACTTAGCAGTAAGTTTCGTGTGATATTTTTGTGCTTAAAGAAATAAAGTGATTTTGTCGTAAGTCGTGATATAATATGTAAAAATTTAAAAACGTATTAATCGCTGTCCGCTTGTGTTACAGACCATTTAATTCGGACTCAACTGTGTCAACACAGTGGAGATAATTCGTTATACCCAATGGGGAATGTGAATTCTTATCTTGAACTTCGCGAAGAGACCGGCGTCTTTGATCGTCTTATTATGGCCGAGGGACCGTTATGAATGAATTGAATTAAGCCGATTAAATATAAGTCGTAAATGATATATTCATTATGTTAATGTCACTCTAGCATACAGTAAAACAAGTTAATAAAAATGTTACTTTTAACGTTTATTCGTTACCAACTAGCACGTAGGCGTCGCGTCGTTTCGATGAATGAAAATGAGGTTTTAAATAAACTATACTAATATTATAAAGTTAAAAATTCTATATTTCTCGAATATCTCAAAAAATCTATTTGAATTAGGAATCTATAAAGTTTTATACTAATGGTTTGGCTTACAAAATTAAGGTTTTCATTTGGAAAGACGTTGAATAGCGATATTTTAACAATTATTTTTTCTTTTATCATCTGTAAATCTGAATTGTTATGAGCATTAGATTGCATCTCTGCACCACGTACAAGACGATTACCTTTCACTTGTATACAAGATCACACCTGGAAGCTGTGCCGGTCGCAGGTCAACGACCCTCGCCACCAAGTTCAAAGGCTCAGTGCGCTCGTACCGCGGATCTATTTACTATGATGTTCTTAATGCGTATTAACTTTATTATATAACGAATAACTTGTAAGTAGATAAGAATATTTGTCTATTTTTGATTTAACCATCAAAATTTTAATGAGACTTCTACAATAGATTTATATATAAGATCCTAAAAACGATTTTTGATTAAAAAATAATTAGGTCAAATGTCGATATCGATAATTTTGTTATTTTAAAAATAAATGATAAGTCCTTTGTATGAGGTTGAGGTTTATTTCCACGAAATTCATTATTAAGTACCGGTTTCCACTAACAATATCACGGAATCTCCAATAATTTTCCGCTCGGTATTTCCAATGATCATGAAGCGATGATTGAAAATAATTTACATGTAAATGTGAATGTGTTCGTGCCATTATATCGTCGAAAGATTTAAAAGTGATTGAATGAACTGGGGAAAAGCAATTGCAGGGAAGTGAAATAGGATCAGGAATAGGGCTGCCACCACTTGCTCGCGGTCTTAGGCATCGATGGCTCAGTGATTTCTATAGAGTTATTTCGAGTCAGTTTTCTTCTAATTTCTTCCGTCTTTAACAATGGACAAATTGATTTTTGTTTTTTACTGCCATCCCTCGGGTTTATATGTTGCCGTCAATTTTTCAATACCATGAATCGGATTGGATATTTTTTTTATATGACAGCGCGCTATGTTCCATCAATGAATTGAAAATGGTTTGTCTGTAACAACCTTTATAGATATGCTAGTATTCCCGATAGGTTTTTGTTTTATGTTTTTTTTCTGGCTCTGGTCTAGTGTTAGATTTCGATTTAACTTGAATAACAGATTAACTTTCTTGAGATTAATTCGCCTATCTAAAGCATCGCTACGTTTGTTTACTGATTGCCTATTTACAAAAAATAGTACCTACAAAACGGCATATTTCAACCGCATGACAGGTATAACGGTCCAAACTTTGCCTTAGCGTGTAATTTTAATAATGTAACTTGAATCTTGTTAGCGTTATAATAAAGTTTACTTTCCTTTTTGTTGTTGAGACATAAAGGGTATATCACACTCACGCGATGGGAATATAAACATGCCACTGAATGTAGCCGAGCTGAGGCTCCATATTTTCTAATAGAACGCGTATTTTCTGCTAACGGTCAAAGTTTCGCGTCTACGGTAAAGGAAGTTTTGACAATTCCTAACACTTTAAAGTACGGTGAAATATTATGTTCTTAATACTGCCTTACGAATTTTTGCACATGTGCGAAGTTTTTTCTATACTATATTTATGTTTGACTATATAAAAAAAAACTGTATGTTGTGCATACATATACGTTGTATTATACCTTTTTATAACATAAGCATATTCTAATAAAAAAGTCGTATGTCAACAACCGATAATTAGATAAAAGAGTCGAATACATTCTTATCTTAACATTATACGTATTTACATAAAACGTTACTAAATAAAAGATAATATTATTAATTTAATATCAAATTTTCGTGTGAAAACATTACAGTCAAATATGTTGGACAAAAAGCAATATTACGTCTCATCTATATTCCCGACAAACTGTTCGAGACAAGCCTATCCGGAGCCCTTTGAATTGCAAAACGTTAGGCCATCGCAAGAAATGGTATAAAAACGTTCATCGTAGATATATTCCCCACTAGAAGTGGCCAGCAACTAATTTTAAGTTCCTTAACCATCAAAAACAAACCTAATATGTGATTTGGTGATACACATACTACAATATATACTAATTTAAAATCAAATTATCAATGTTATAAATCTAATTTTTGTCATTTTACAAACTAAATCGAAACAGAACTTTTATTATAACCAAATCAAATACCTAAAGATTTTATAACGCGTACAATACACACGTATTTCATTGCAATTCTAACTGTGTATGGGACATCTAGTAACGTTGCAAATAGCTTCTTCGTGTGACGGTAATGCACAGCCGGCCCTACATCTTTATCGTTTGGAAGGATAAAGTTGTAGCCAGCATTACGATATCCATATGTAACATATTACATATTCAAATAATATTAAGATTTTTTAAAGAATACATACAGTTATTTTGAAGATTATTGCGTTTAGATCAGCCAAAGATGATTTCTGCTATATCTTTGTTCCCAAACAGGTAGGCAACTTCGAATAACAATTGCGTAATTTTTTTTCTTTTCATCCTTACAAAATGATATCCTTTATTTCCTGTCACGTAGTTCAATAACAAACGCATCATTTCGTATCGAAATCGAAACTGAAAGGTCCAGGGATGTGATTACCGTTCCGTCTATTAGGGCGCGCCCACACTTGCGACAAACCGCAACGCGTGCGGCGACGCGATGTCACCTTCCGAAAACAAGGAGCTTCAAACATTCCACCGGATCGATCGGGATTAGGCACCCGGCGTCCGACCGACGACCCGACTGAATAAACAATATGACGACCGCTTCACCCTTTTAACGAATCCCTCTATACAGCACATATATATATATTTCCCTTCCGTGTCTTATTTGCTGTGTATATTTATTTCCAGATCGGATTGTCTCGCGGTCGTTAAGGAATGCCGCGCGGTCGCTTTGATATAATTTGTACGTTGGGAACGTGACGCGCCTCGTGATTGAGCTTGTTAGCCGCTTCAATGTCACTCTCGGATCGAGATATTTAAAAATTATGTTAAATTCTTGTCTATTAATAGGTTATATCGTTATTTCGTTTCATTTAAAAACATAAATATGGCTCTGAGACTTTTTATACAACTTTATGTAGTTCGACTTTTAAATAAATCGTTCGTATAGTAGTCAATCTCTTTTGTCATAGTAACTGTTGTAATATAGACAGTAAAATGTATTTTTGTAAATATTTATGTAAGATAATAAGCTTAATTGTACATGTTCATTGTTTAAATTCGATGGTTATTCAAATGGGATCCTATAGCCCCACCGACCACCGGCCATCTCGCACATCTGATGTTTATTAATACGTATTTATATTCCCAGAGTCCCACCCTGGCGGCATTCACTCAACCCGTGTTAATAATAACTATGCAAATTGGACAATTCCAATATTGTGCTTCAATGAAACAGATACGGCTTATTGTAAACATTATAATTGAGTTCAGGGATTTTTTTAGCAAAGTCCCTACAAAGGTTCCTTTTGGTTAAACCAAAAATATTCACAAAAAAAAACATATTACTACAATATTTTTTTTGTTTATATCATAAGGTGGCAAACGAGCGAGCCACCTGAAATCGCTGAAACAGCGAAGTGTACGTTGCCCATAGACATACGCAATTGCATATGCGTTGCCTACCTTAAATCGAGGGAGGAGAGGATGCACAGAAAGAAAATATCTCCCCTTTCCATGCATACTCTCATCCGGAAAGTCCACTTCCACTTCCCATCCTTTCCCTATAAGAAAAAGGGTGGGAAGAGAAAGGGGACTAAATTAAATTAAAACGCTTTAATTATCAATCAAATAACAATATACTATGCTTATAATTTTTTAGTCCCTTTTATTGCTGTGAATTATGACATTTAGCTCTTCACAAGGCATTGTAAATCGAAAGCTGGCGATTTTAGTTGTTAAGGTTATTCATAGAGGTTCGACCATAGCCACGCATCGCCGACATTTTGTTCTTCTAGTCGCCGAAACTATACGTTCGTAACGTGCTTGTCAAGGTCATCTTGAGGGTAGTAGCTGTAATCTTCAAGATGGCGGAGCAAATCTATATAGTCGTGATGCATGTCCTGATTGAATAGACAATAATTCCAAAGATGTCCGTTGCCTTATGTACGTTGGCTTTAATCTTCCATTATATGTGAGATTTCTTTTGTCGTATATTTGTTAATTATGTACATGAAGTTAATAATATTATTCAGATAACCGTTTGAATAAACAACCACGGCATTATTTGTTATCACTTACCTACTAAGTAAACAATCACTTAACTTCTGTGTTCATACTTATGTTTTAGTACTACAGCATTACTGTCACTTATTCGTACACTCCCCAACATATGCAATGAAATTTATATCTATCATAAAATATTTATTCTATACGTTGGTAGTCGTATTTATACCATTTTTATTCGTTACTGTCGAATTAAACGTTATTACGTGAGTACACGGGGCGCTCATCTGAATTTCAATGTTGGTACCGCAGACATCAAGGTGAACAAGCTATGAACTAACATAACTCATGTCAGTTTGACTTCAGAATGTAACAGCTTTCAGTAATCATCTATATTTGTTAAAGTAGAAATATTTTTCGGTCATAAAAAATATTATTTCTACTCAACAATATTAAGTCGTATTTCTATGGAAAAAATGTTTAATTCTTTCAGATTTCTGGTCGTGGTCCGGACCTTGGATGGACCTTTTACACTGGATAGTATTTTAAGAACAACTAGCATTTGGTACTTTCTAAAACTATTACACTAACTTTATCCTTGAGTTGAAGTCCATTTCAATTATATTTAATGACGCTGTATTATGGAAATATTTCATGAATCTTAGTAAATTTAATTTAAATACAAGCTATAACACCACACTAAGGCTTAAAAATCCATGGAGAAGTTCCAAATATCCTCAACCAACTCACTAGTATTAAAGAAAGCCTTCCATTTATTATGACTAAAATGACAATTCTGAAATAAGACCACATAAAACCTCCTTGAACTTTGTGCTATTATTTTGAAAATAGAACGCAAGTATTAAAAAGTTATGAACCTATAAATACGATACTGTTTTGGGCGTACCGTGGAGTCTTGTTAAAAGCCACAATAATAATCTGAGGACGTCAGCTATTAAATATTTTATACTTAGCCGAAGTAGACAAGTCGTTTTAGTCCGAACAATGCTTACAAAACTAACTGGACCGCTTAAATAACCTGCTAAGACGACAGTAAATAACTAAGATAAGTCGATTTCCGTCTCACAAAATAGCTTAATGGAATTGGGTTGGCATTTCGCATTTATAGAATGCTCGGTATACCCCGGAACTAACTGATCTTTGTTGGAACTGTAACAATATTTAAAATTCTGTGGTAATATCCAATTGAATATTTGCCTGATATTTTATCAAAGTTATTCTTCTCATTAAATAATTCGATATTAGATAAGGTAAAAGCGTTAAAGATCTTGAAAGCACTTTATAAAATAACATTGTCGGTTTCGGATTCCCGTTGTTCGTTGTAATGATCTGTTTTGTTATGAACACTATTTATGTCTGTTACAAATATCTCCCCTATATTATTACAGAGTATAAAATTAACATACCATTACCATAAGCCATTCTGCACCTGCGAATTCGCGTAAACAGCCCTTTGATCTTATATTGTTCTCTTGACCATTCCAACGATATTTGCTTGGAACAATTTACCCTCGGGAGACGTATTTTATTCTGACGTCGGCAATCTAAGGCGACCCTTTAGTTTAGTTAAATTTTTGTGCTCCATATTGCAAATTGTAGCTTTTTATTCGATTACGGAAGTCTTCTATGATAACCATCATTCTGTATGTTTGGTCTATGGTTAATGTCTATGGAGCCACCAAATTTGTTTTTTTATTTTTATTTATTCCTTATGTAAAAAAATAATATTAAATAAATAAATATGGCCAGTAATTTGGCATTGGATTAAACAAAGTTGCAAAAGGATGATATATTCGAGTACAGTTGACTCAAAAAAAATATAACACTCAGAAATCTGTCAACGGCTGCCACGTGCATTCTGTGACCCAATTTGCTTTACAGCCGCAGTGAGTTTTAAATTTCAAGTGTACTTGAATTCAAAGTTCAAAAAAAATAAAATAAAAATGTTGTACATTCATTGAAGGTACTTTGGGGTTCAAGAAAATAAAGTTATTTAACTAATAACTCACTCTATATCTCAATTTGACTAAAAGTATCAAATAATGATGAATTAAAATACATTATTAAAACATATCAAGTTAAATACTTGAATCATAAAATGACTATTATCGAGCGGTGTCGACCAGTTCTTTAAAGATTAAGCCTCGTAATCGTATTCCTTGTCTTTACCCTGAACGATAAAAAGGGGAGCTTGCGGCGAGATAAAGTACCTACAAGGACCTTACCTCTTCAGACTTCGGGCCCTCGCTATTGTGAGGTGCATATTAAAGTGATGCCGGCCTTTCTTGTGAATTCTCCCCATGATTGAAGTTTGCGTACAAAGCTAATTCAAGGGTTAAATGGTTTTGCTAGAATGTACCCCACGTATCTTTTATTCCAACTACAAGTTTTAGGGATGCATTCCACACTTACATTTTGTGACCAAGTGCTTTTCAAATGAAATTCTATATACTAAATTAATATATTTGTTTTGCCCCAAAATTGTTTATCTGTTTACATTAGTATACAAATAGTAGAACATGTTTTTCTGCATCGGGAAATTCGTGATAAAAAACAGTCGAATTGGTAACCTCTTTTTTGAAGTCGGTTAAAAAGAATTCATTCCAATGATTAAAGTTTGTTCTACATGTTATAGCAATACACTGAATTCAGAACAACGTTAGCAAATATAGTAAAAGTATAACAAAAATGGTTGTTTTATATCACAAGAAGCTTATTTTGGTCACGTACAGACCGAAGAGAATTTATCTATGTTTACGTTGGTCCTATAATGTTTGGGCTTCGTCCTAAGTTATATGTTAAAACAGATTTTCTTTTGTCAACTTACACAACACTTTCAAATCATTTTAATAAAGAAGTAAACAAGCAATAACAAAAAGGTGAAATATGCTATAAAATCTTATTAAAATTTACGAAGAATACGAGGAAGTATAAAGAACTAAGTATTTGAAAGGATTAATTACATCAAACTGTTCAAAATCGAATCAAGTGCTTTGTGCTACAAAAGTCCACAAAAATTTAACTTACTAATATTATAAATGTAAATGTTTAGATGGATGGGTGTTTGTTACAAGGTATCTCCAGAGCGGCTGCATGGATCTTGCCGAAATTTGGCATAGATATAGAACATAGTCTGGAAGAACATATAGGCTAAGGGTATCATTATGTTTCTTTTAGTTGACGAAATTCGAAGTAGTACGAGTCGCGGGCGACAGCTAGTGAAACACAAATAATAAGAACTTTATCTCCTTGTCAGTCGTGGAAAATTTCTAGAATGTGTAACATAGATTTCATTACACTAAAGTAAGTCAAATCAACTAACATCCTGTTACCATATATCGAATATTCATGTATTTTAGTAGCAGTTATTAACCTAACACCTAAAACCACTCCGAGCGACAATTTAATTATGTAAATGATATTGTACGCATCGACCCACTGTAAGTAGATTTACACTGTATTAATATTAAATATATTGATTTAAATAACAGGACAAATACCGGTAATAATAGAACATATAAGAACAACTACTGATTTCAATAATTGACTCAATTATCGTTGGTTTCTGAGACCAAAAGCTCTGTATAAAACATGTCGGTATCGCTGTAACTATCTTTGGCAAAACAGAGATGTCAATATGTTTTAAACATGGATTTTGGTGTGTGAAACCCATGGTTAGTTATTATCTTTATCCTACACAACTGTATGCCAGCAAATTTTACAATTAGCTTCAATTTTAATGTCTACATTTCACATTTTAAAAGTATGACTGTGAAAAGAAAACTATTTAGGCAAAAGTATTATAATTATTTTAGAATAATGCTTGTATTATACAAGTCACTTAAAGCGCATTTAAAAATACGCAAGTCAGTTACACGCCTATAAAAAAGCCTAACCTTTTTACTGTAATCTGACCTCTTAACAAGATTGGTTGGAAAACAAGAAAATAAACGATTTTTCAATTCTTGCAAACGTTTCCACGCAAACTAGTCGAACACGATACACGAGCCACCTACGTCGCGCCGGCGCTTTTTACCTCTTTTATACAACCACGTAAGGACAAAAAAGCAATCTATGAATCGGCCACCGCTGACCATACCAATGGTTGTTAATTAAAAAATCGTAATAGTTCTTATTCCCTGGAAACAAGATTCTAAATCGAACGGTTCCCGTTTTACAAGTCGCAGCGAAAGTTTGTTTTTGTGTAATACGATATTTGCGACCATGAAAGCCAGTGTCGATGAGCTTCGTGTATTAGATTACATACTCTTTGCGGTTTGTGGAAACGTCACGACTATTGTGGTTACGAAGCTTCTCACGATGCGTGCAGTCATTCTAGTTTCTATAAGTCTAAGTTTCAGAATTATAGTAGAGGAAGATACTCCGTTAAATAAAATTATTCACTCGAATAAAAGTCTTCAAAAATAATGTCTATTTAAATAAAGAATATTTCAAAATTACACGATACGGACGAGATAATATTACTAAAAGAACATAGTATTAAAAAAAATCTAAACATATTATGCACTACACATAAAAAAATAAGATTGCAGCGGACAAAATGATAGACGACGTTTGCACAAGCATGAAATACAGCGCCTTCCTCGCATTTATTCATACAACATTTACGTAATTCCGAATGGCCGCGAGGCATCTGGCCGGGGTAGTCCGCGGAGTGTTTTAAAACGATGGCTCCGCAGATACTGTGGCGAGATTGTATGCACTGTAATTCTTGCGGTCCCGACCGTCTTCAAAATTTATTCTCTCCCCCAAAAGCAGTGCATCAACGGGTGCCTTCTCCACGTTGCCCAAAGTGGGCGGGAACCACCATTGTGACAAAATAATGTCTGTTCTATAACCTTACTCTTTCCAAAGTGTCGCAGGAAAACACCCTTTATTCGCACAAACGTTAAAGTCATATTCGTTTATCAACACGAACAGATGGTATGACACGATAGCGCTGAATAATCAACGCTTTTAAACGTCTGGAAAAGGAAGATACGGTAATGCAATATGAATAACAAAACGACAAAGACATATTTCCATTTAATTCTCATTACTGGGACGACAATGCTTTGTGAATAAAATGTTTGTGTTTATTTATAAAGGCGATGTTAAGCTTGATTAAAGTATTTATTTCCATAAATACAATTCTGCTTCTTTATATCGACCTACTAACAGACTTCATAAACATATCATTTTATGAAACGCACAATCATATTTTTTCTGGTATGTAAATTGAAAAGGTAATCAGTCAGTCAAACTTTAAATGAGATTTTGTTAAATTACTGTAATACAGAAATGTAGCAAGAGCGACAGTCTTAATCTACACCGAGGTATAATTAAAGGATAAAATGATAGTTTATATATCGTATTATCTGAAAGATTCGCTGAATAGCATATCTGGATGAAGTGACTGGCTCAATTTTCCAGTAGAGCGGTCGCCGCGGCTTGGCGAAGCGACGGCTCGCTGCACTGATAATTACTGCCAAAGCGAATGTAAACCGACCATAGACGTTTCATTTCGCTTTAAGTGAATCGTTATTATAATCGACTATAATCTGTCTGGAACACGTGGATTGAACACGTATAACCAGTGAACTGTTTTACGCTGAAGGTTTTAGACATTATTACGTAATTGTTCTTGGAATAAGTGCTGAAGTTGTAATTTAGACTGTTCAAGAGCTCATAAGAGATGTTGAAAGATGTCATTAACAAGCTTTTTTATATAGCAATATCCACTCCCATAATACCTGTACAGAAACAATTGTTATCTCTGTTTTCCCGAAGAGAATTAAAGGGAGTACGAGACACATTTCCCTCTGTTGAGTAAATCAAAAATTTACTCAAGAAATTTATAAAAAGCGTCATATCAAACAAGATAGGCCTTGTGTTATAGGTTCGAGAGCGTAACCTTCGTGAATTCCGCAGATCAATTTTCCGTCAGAGCGCATTTCTCCACTGATGCGGCGTGACGCGGCGACGGCCCGCCTGCGAATAATTACTTCAGCCGAGTCGAACTTGCTTCCTATGGCTTCCTTTCAACTGTCGCCAGCGTTTTGTGTTACCTCGCATGCGGGAATTCGCGAATATAAGGCTACGTCTGCTACAAATTGATTAATGTTGACCATTCATGTTATTTTTCAATTTGATGATATGTTGGGATGTGATTAATTTCTTCCTTTGTTTGATTTCTGTAGCCTAATTGCTTAATTCATTTTATATAGGATTTATTCAACTTGCTACGTGTAGTTACTTTTTCTTAGCGTTATTTAACAACAACATAAAAACATTTATACGACGTGTAGCTATATTTAAATACCAGGTAAACCATTAGGATTAGCTGAAGGTCAGCGTTCGGCGAAATACAAATGTCACGTGAACTTCGAGGTGTTAATAAATTGTACCTCATTCCGCTCCAACGACATTTTCACTTGAACGAATTGGTGGTTTATTTTATATGAATTAATATTCCTAACAGCTTTGTTATTACGAAGAATTAGAAGTTGTTATTGTAAAAAAAATGGTAAACCATTCTAAACACTAAAAACCTTACTAATATTACAATTGCGAATGTTTAAATGGATAGATGTATGCTTTTAGAAGGTATCTCCGGAACGGTCCACGGATTTTAATGAAATTTGTCACAAAAAGTCTGGAAAGAATAATTATGCTACGTATTATATTTTTATAATTTCACGCAGACCCAGTCGCAGGACAGCTAGTACAACATACAAATAAAGTGTTTTATATCTTAAAAGGAAAGTAGAAAAAAAAATAGTCGCACCGAACACCTGACTATCGGTCTGCGAAACCTTTTTTATATACATTTTTTACTTTCAGATATTATTTACAGTTCGAAGTGACCTATTTACGTTTATACATTTTTTATGTGTACATTAGTGCAGTAATGAACTTAAATAGCACTAGAAATATTTAGCGGGATTGCATTTCTAATACAGCTTAATTACACTCTGTACAGATCTATCTGAGCACTGTATGCGGAGGCGTAAATCACGGTTAATGTGTAGCTCGCGCAAATGCTTGGATTTTACCGCAAGCATACATAGAAAATCATATTACTTTTATGCGTAAATGGTCTTACTTCTTTTGTTTATAATTTTTACAGTAACTTTTAATATTTTGCAATGTATGTGGATTTTGTCAGAAGCTTTTAATTAGTATCACTTGCCCTGATGTTTGTCGTCAAATCTTACAAATTGAATTTGATCCACTCCTCAATTACTGCTTGAGCTGAAATTTTACATACATGTGCAAATCGCTTGAGAATGAAATATTATGATGACACAACCTCATAAATTTTGGGCACGTTTGAATCCTCTCGATGAGTCGTTTGTCTTTTTTAATATTTACTTGTTGTAATTTCCAAGAGCATACTCAAAGCTCTTTTTTAAAAGTTTTTAAAGTTCTTTTTTTCTTTTAATTATTAAAATAGATCGATGTTTTATAGAGTCAGTACTACACTTGACTATATATATTGCCCCACATTTATATTTATCATATCGGCACCAGTAATGGTGCCATATTATTTGCGTCTTTGTGTCATTTATTTACATTTAAAGTTCCTCAAGTCTAAAAGGGCTTTAATTTTCGCTCAAGACCATTTTAAAAGGTCGTCCATTTTGATTGAAAATTTTATCGCGCCTTAAACAAAATTTACTTTAGTTTGAAATTAAATACTTTCCCTTTTGAAACAGTAATAAAAGAAAGTCCAAAAATATTCCAATTTTGCTGATCTCTTTGTATTTTTATATTTTTAGAGACCATTAAAAGTTTTAATTAAAAAGAAAGTTCATGAAAAAAATCTCTTTATTGAATTAATAAAACAAGGACTTTCTCCGTATCAGTTATAGCTTTCAAGAAAAAGACTGATAGATTTATTATCAACTGGCCATTATAGCTGTCACTTGTGATTGTCCGCGCGGAATTAAAAAATCTTTATTAGTAGCCTATGTGTTCTTCTAAGTCTAGCCTATGTGTTCTTCTTACATCTATTTCAAATTTCGAAAGACCCATGCAGCCGTTATGGAGATATCTTCTAACAAACATTCATCCATCCATCCATTCAAAGATTCGTATTTATAATATTAGTAAGATAACTCTTACAAACTCTCTTCTCTTATCTTCTAATGATAGAATACAATATATTTATGTTATTCAATGTTCGCTCCATTTCCTGTCGAGTTCAGTACACATGAACTTACGTAATTACCCTGTGTATGCCCGACCTTCCTTGTAATTACACGTCTATGTCGTCTACGAAAGGGAAGACAAGGCTACAAGGGTATCGCTATCAAATAGAACAAGTATAATTATTGCATTTACACGTACAATTTATTGTCTATTGATTGTAAACTAAGGTAAGCCTGCTCTGTCTTTAACATTGTTTCCTATAGAGAAAATTCGTAGTTAAGCATTAAAAATTTCGTAACTAATATTTCTCATGGCGTTGATATATTGACTTTATAATATTAGGGCGTACGCGTTAAAAATAACACATATTGCGCGTGAACAAGAGTACATTATTATATTGAAAATTCTTAACTCGTATGAGATCGGAAACACTTCTGGCCACGGATGATTTCACAAGAACGTTGAAAAGAGAAGGAAATTGTCAAGGATATAGTCAAGTTGAGAAACGAGAATAAGGAAAGAGTTGATAAAATTTGTGATTTTCATCATCCACAAATTATAATAAACGCTACTAAAATTTTGTGAACTTTAATATGAAGCCAAAAGCTTATAAAAATACTTGCTAATTTACAAAAACAGTTGAGCCTAAAAAACAAGGCTAAAATAGCCTTGTTTCTTTAGCATTTTAAAGATCTTAATTGAAGCTAACATATTAGATGTAATTTTAATTGCTTTTAAGCCATATTAATTTTCTATGTCTATTTAAAAATCTAGAGAAACCTTCTGAGTTCTACATTCCAGAACATTGTCGATCCAGTTTTAACTTGGACTTGGTGGCTGCTTCTAGGAAATACTGAATGATCAACTTTCAAGTAGGGTACCGAAGTTTGTCTTGTAGTTTACCTTAAAGCATTTCGATGTGGTTGTGGAAGAAAAATTCACTATCAAATATCTGGAATGGAAGTAACTTTTTAATTGACGTATTAAGTTATCTTATGTGTTCTTATTACTTCTACTTTCTAATTATTGTACTGAAAAACAAAACAATACACACATATTAAGATCATAAGAAGTAAGTCCCAACTGAAGTTCCTAATTCTGGAAAAAAAATCTTTGTTAAACATTACTCAACCTGGTTGCCTAACCGTAATTTCGATCACCAAAAAGATATCGTAGTATAAAAAGAATTTTTAATTAGAGTCCCAAATGAACCTTAGCATTTCGGTGGCGTAATTCGGCGAACAAATGCGGATTAAGCTGTAAATTGCAGCTTCGTGTTCATACAGCAATAACCGCGAGCGGCCCAGTAATTGTTTCACAGAGCCACAGACGCCAGTCCAGTGATACGTTTATAGCTCCCGTGTTACCGTTTATACATTAAATATATATTTTGTGTCCATGCTCTGTAGTTCTGATATCGCTTTAGTGTGCAACAGTCGACTAGGTGAGCTCTTCTTATTACTATAATATTTTTATCATTACTGTTATGTATATTTTATTCCTTCATCTTGGTTATAGCTTGGTCTAGTCGAGATGATAATTGCCAAAATTTCATACTTAAATTCTAAACAGCTTATAAATGAGCGTGTTGGTGTGTAGGGGTTTAGTAATTTTGCGGTTTTCTTACCTCTTCGGCAAATAAGCTTAGTACAACTACCCTTATTAGCATAAACGATTCATTTTTACACCATTTAAAATTATTTACACCGGTTTATGCTAAAAGAAAAGCTATTACAAATGATATGGGGTTGTCTCTTATGGTTCCAGTCGAGTTATACTCTTTGGGAGCCCATATTTTAGCTAATAGACATAAAAATGTATTTAACTCGAACAACGGAATAGTAAGCATCTGGTCCCCAGTTCGACTATAATTCAACCGCGAGGGTGCGTGGCGCTCTGCCAAGCCGCTGGTTAGAATCCCACTGCTGCCGACTGTGCGTGTTTGTATGTATGTCGTGATTTATTGTTGTAAATGCCTCACTGTGCTTTGTTAATTAACCATTATTATAAACTATATGACTCTGAAGTCATAGGAAAAATCTTCTGTATCATTTTCCACTTTCTATGACAATCGAATCGAACCAAATCAGATAGTGGGGAAAATTAAAACATTTACTTAATTTTATTCATGAAAATTTTTTTATGGGTCCAATTATAAACTTCGCGGCCATGTTATACATAAATTTTATAGATTTAAAAATCGACATATGCAATGTAGTCTGATATGTTCATTTCAGATTTAGAAGACATGATTGTTGTAAAAGTAACTAAAACTTTAATATTAACTGCATAATTTCGAAATGATTTCATAAAAATCTTTCCAATATTTTTCTTTCAACATACTGAGGGTTTTAGAAATCCCGCACCACCTTAAGACCGTACAATATTTTCCCCAGAAATTACCAGATTGTCGAATAAAGCGGTCACTTTACTGCGTCCCGAGTCGGCATAAACAAAGCCCGGCTACACTAGATTTGCGTCTTAACTGGTTCTATTATACACCTACATGATTGTAGTGTCTTTAAAGGAGTGTCACGTAGGCTTTGGACGTTGTAATTGGATGTTGGAGTGCGCTTTGACATGCAAATGGGCACGCAACATGTGGTCTATGGCGAGACTCGCCCGTGGGTGCTGATGTTTCAAATAAAATACACTATAAATTTAGGTAGACAGGCGTTCCTTGTTTTATGTTACTTTTCACTTGTAACAGCATGTTTGTGTGATCTTTGGTTTTCAATCCATCTGAGCTTTTGCTTGATACAAGTTTTCTTATTTCAATATGTTACTATCCAATTGTAAATTGCAGAATTTAATCTTTTTTTGAAAATAATATATCGAAGAAGATAATCTTCATTTTAAACTAGTTGAACAACTTCTATTTCTGGTCTGCATATGTACGTTCAAGGTATTATTCGGGTTTATTTGTTCGTGCTGCCATGTTAAAGGATTTCGCGGTTAACCGCAACGCTGCATATTATTTTTAAATGACACAGCCAGCATGTTGTATTACACGTTAACGATGTTAGACTGAAGTTTTTTTTTTAAGTTTGGACAAAGGTAAAAGTAAAATGTTCTTTATTTTTAAAAATAATTCATTTCAGTAGATTCCACCAACTGGCTGTATACAAAATAGTATCGCACCCTTGGTGTAAATTAACCGATCATTCTTTTTTAAAAATTAGAACGTCAACGTAATCACATAATGCCATTTAAACTGTATCATTAGTCATTGTAGGCACGCAATTGACACATTAAAATTTGCAATCAATCACAATAAAACACTGGTTTGTGAAAACTGATTCTGTTATTCAATTATGTGCCTTTTTCTAATGCTTTTAAGGTCCTTTGATCTAGACGTTATCAATTTGTACCGAAATGTTTCCGAACCCTTCAGTTTATATTAAGCTCAGATCTATATCTGACAGGTGACGCTCGCTTTTAAAATATTGAAGGGATAATTTGCTAATCGCTACTGGAGTGTCAACTCTAACAACATTTTATGATAGCATCCGATGTCAATTTGTAACGTATACTGGAAATACGAGTACATTATGGTTTTTCCTAATGCTAAAAATAATTTCGGAAGTCTAATTTGTGCGGCTATTGACAAGTACTCCGCGTTTTTAGTGGCTGTGAAAATTATGCCACCGACATCTCGGGGTGCATTTATCATGAAAGCATTGTACAACACCCTTACATTTCCTAATATCCCGTCACCCCAGTCTCCACTTCTCATATACGGTACTCTACCATCCGCTCTTCAACGTACTTGATTTACCAAGCACGTATACGTGTCGAAGTTGAAAAGTAAAAAAAATGGAACCCTACAGTCTTGTGATAAAGACTATTTCGGTTGCAATATACCTTTGCATCGATAGACTTTTGTCATAGCCCGGGGTCGATGTTTTGCTTTTTGGCGACACACGACAACCTTACCAGGAAAAGAATCGAATATTCGAAATTCGAATCTATCGTGTCGATTCGTCGTTAGCGGCAAGTGAACTTGTCTTTAAATGGTCTGCTCGTGATTTCTGTGAATCAATTTGAATGTTCACTTATCGATATTTCTTAGAAGCGATTTGTTTAATCTGCTTTAATGACAAGAATTGACGACGCTGTACTTTAGCATTTTATACTTTATATCAGTACATATTTTATCGTTATACGTAATTATTAAAAGTAATTGCATAATATAGGTGATAGCAATTACCGCTCTGGGCGTCGGTTATCTGCAATAAACATTACTATGTTATCGACCCTTAATGTTTTTCAAACAAGAAATTGTTCGCAATTATTAAATTAAAGTAATTTATTTATTTTTATCTCTTAATGTAGTTCAGCAAACGCTTCTGGGTTAATAACCCTTGTGTGTGGTCTGCGAAAATCTTTATTTCTGCGTCGTCATGGTAACGGGTTGCAGTTTTTGCGACCGCCTTCGATTCCAATCCCCCGACGCTAAAACTTTACGATAACTAATTGCGCTGTGAAACTTTTGGTAACTTTGCGTTTACGATGTTAGGCGGGGTAAGGTTAACCTTAATGTTTACTGCAAGTCACTGAGCGTGTTCAAAAAGGGTGAATGTATATTAAATTAATATATTTGTTCTTTTGAACATAATTAATATTTCATGTCTGTTGTTGTTCTATGCGTCCCCTTTTTCGTCAATTCTCTTCCTCTTCCTGGTTGGAAGGGGAATGAGGACTAATATTAGGCCTCCGGCACTCGCACTCGTAAGACTTAACACAAATAAATGTTGTAATTAAGAATAGTTGAGATTATAAATTGGAAAATTGCTTTTCTCGTTGTTTAGCTGTTACCTTATCTTTATAGCCGTTATTAACTTAAAGCGCTCGTGAAGTACTTAAAGTTGGCTTTTATATTTATTACATTTAATATTTCATATCTTTTTACAACTTGACTGATTTTAAAATAAATTGTTTAAATTATAACTTTTTTTTTTTAACTTTTCCATTTTTTGTTACAGGTAAGTGAACTAGTATCAACATAGATAAAGGATATTTTCCAACATTATCGATAGCAAGTATAGAACACATTCTAGAGAAATGGGAAGGGTTACAATCTCTCTTCTGTATATCAAAGGTAGCGTTTCGATGTCTACATGCAGCGGGCAATTCGCTATTTAACAATATCAGGTAACTTGCACGTTTGCAAACTTCTATCAAAAAGAAATCCAATGTTTCGTTACCAATTTTTTGAGACATCATTAGTTAGAATCCTTGGAATTACCAAGTCAAGTGTCAGAATGATAAGTGAGGGGACATAAACGTCGCCATTTTAGCAAGGCTAGTGTTGCGCCAGTACACCGGCAGTGTTGGATTTTTTTTAATAAATTTTACTAATATTATAAATGCGAATATTTGATTGGATGTTTATTAGAATGTATCTCCAGAACGGTTGCATGTATCTTGCTGAAATTTGACATAGATGTAGAACATAATCTGGAAGAACATATAGCCTATATAAGTTTCTTCTTAATTCCGCGTTGATGGAGTCGGGCGACAGCTAGTGTTTAATAATCTGACTGTTTCATGTTAGTTTTCAACATATAGGTGCTTTCATATCCGTTAATTAAGAATTAACATCTCATATGTTGGTCTCGTTTTGCTTTCTAATGATTATTGCTCCCTTTTAACACACACTGTAAATGGTTAATCAACTTGAAAATTTGGTAGGCGGTAATTAAAATTCAAATAAATTACTCCGTCGAGAGTCTTAAAACACGAATGTAAGATTACACCATTGCTCATTTCGCCTTTTAAATATTTCTTAGGGCCTAATTGCGAAGAAAATATATTTTACGTGTTGTGTATTATTTACGAGCAGTTCGTTGTTTACCGTTATAGCGTTGATTTTACAGCGTTGCATTGGTGTGAGTAATGTTTATTACTTTGTGTGAATGTGTTACTTTTGTTTGAATGAAAATTGAGTTTAATATACGCGAATTTATATTCGGGGTCAATACACGATTAAAACTGTATTCAATTATGTTTATGGTATATTCGCGGTTTATTTAACCGGCCGATTGGAGTAACTAATGTTTTATGCGATTGTAACGAAAATTTCGTTTTATACGTTTTGTTATTTATATCTTTGAATTTGTATAATATACCTTGAGCAATATTATACGGAAAAATATTCTGTATATTGGACCCATAGTAAAATATTATAGTACAATTTTTTTTAAGTTCAGCAAACAAGCTTTAAAAATTACTTTCAAAGTATGTTTATCTATGCTTTGTTTAACATTTGATTGTCACTATTAAATTAAAATTTAAGTTTACAATAGCAACATATTTTTTTAATAAATTATAAAATAACGTATACTGCGACAAAACTAAGGCGAATTCCGAGCCGCCACAAGTGAAATAAATCAAAAGTTGTTCGTTTCCTACGTCAGAACTATTGCAGCGGCGAGATAAGGCGAGGTGTTCATTATACGGATAAATAACTTCGCCAGTTGACAAATGACCAACTTGGGGTTATTGTAAAAGTATGGCTTCGGGGTACAGAAGTTCGCTATACTTTGAAAATAATTCATAACTCGGTAATGCGAACATGTTACGCGATTAAGTTTATAAATCTTAATATAGCAAACTATATTTTTATTTATACTTGGTGCAAAGTTTTATATAGACTTTAGAGGAATAATATAAAATCAACTTTAACAATTAAAATAGAATTTGTTTTTTATGAGGCTGTTATTAGTCAAACATAAAATTGAAAAATATAAACGAAACTTTTTAATTCATTTGAAACGGCATAAAGAATGTTAACGTGGATTAGAATTTAGAAAATGCATGAAAGACCTTACCGTTGGTTTTTGAGACCAAAATCTCTACATAAAATACTAGCTGTAGCCCGCGACTCTGTCCGCGCGGTATTAAAAATAGATAGTAGCCGATTCTCAGACCTACTCAATATGCTCACAAAATTTCATGAGAATCGGTCAAACCGTTTCGGAGGAGTATGGAAACGAAAATTGTGACACGAGAATTTTATATATAAGATATCATCACCCTGTCATTACCTTTGACATATCAGATATCAATAAGTTTTAAACGGTAATTATAGGTCTCGGAAACCTACAGTTAGAGTGGTTAACAAATTAGTGAACATATTAATTTTAATGTGAGGTTTTAAAGTTAATGAAAGTTTGTACATTCTTTATACGTTTTTCATTAAAACCTTCTTTTTGTTTCGTCAATCTCATTCCAGTTTTAACATCCGTCTCTGCGGCCGTAATAAACTCGGAGTATTTTTATGATGTGCTCTATTGTGTTTTATCGGTTTATCAACCTATTTTCATCTTATTTAGGTTACCGCGATACAGACATATAAAAACTATATGTATTTTATTAAAATTTTGCAAAAAAAATATTAAGTGACATTTAGAGTTTTAGTGCTTAAAAATGTTACTTGTGAATTCAAGGTATGTTATAATACATAAAAATTAGATTTATCTGTTAGGATATACTCTAAAAATATTAAGCTGATTTTAGTTAATGGTTCATTATTAAAAAATCTTAATAACAACGATTTAGGCATAATGCCTATAAAGTTTTAAGAAGCGACGTCAAACACTTTAGTTTTGAAATATGTTTTGTATATAAATTTCTATAAGAACCTATTTACTATTTTAATGCAGTTAATAGTTATATAAATACAGAGTAGATATTGTGATATGATCAATTCAAATTAATCAAGAATTATAAACAACGGTCGATATTGTTACAACGGTCGATCATATATCAAATTGATTGATTTATAACGGGTCACGTGTTGATCTTTGATTCCATTTATTGTTTGTGGTCAGTGTAAGGTTCGTTACACTGGACTGGAACAGAGTTTCAATGATAATATTGGTACAAGGAAGCAACGTCAATAATAAGAATAGTGTGGATTTAAAAGTTGTAATCAAAATTAACCACCGACGCGGCGCTCATAATTATTGTAACTTAATGAGTGCTAGGTGTGTAGTATTCCTTATTTTATATCTTTTAATTACTTTATCATGTTATTTTTAGCTCCGTCCGCGCGGAATTAAAACCAAAGTCAATAAGTAGCCTATGTGTTCTTCCAGACTATGTTCACATCTATGCCAAATTTCAGCGTGATTCATGCAGCTGTTCCGGAGATACCTTCAAACAAACATCCACCATCCATCTAAACATTCGCATTATAATATTATTAAGTACTCGTAAGAAGTAATAAGATAGTCACTCATCACCTGATACTACCACTGACAACATAAGCAAATAAGCGCAACTGTTTTAAAATTTAAAACATTTCAGATTAAAACATTGATATTTTCGACTGAGATTTTAACGTCGATTGAGTTAAATTGTGTTTTTTATTTCTGCGTGCCACCGAATATGCCAAAAAATTCAGATTTTTATCAGTAGCTGCCAACAGTAAGACGTAGTGCCTTGAATGTTAATGCAAACGTGGCCGTGTTCGAGATTTTAAGATTGAGATATCGAAGGAATGCATTGTTGAGAATTTGGACACTGATTATTTGCAGTCAGTACTTAGAATTAAACTGTTAATAATCAGCTCACTATATGTCCCCACTGAGGGGCTCGGAGCCTACCCAAAGTCACGGGTGACTAGTCCATAGTCAACCACACTGGCCCAGTGCGGGTTGGATGACTTCACACATATCATTGAATTTCTTCTCAGATATGTGCAGGTTGCATCACGATGTTTTCGTTCACCGTAAGAACGTCGGATAAATGTACATATGTAAATCGGGAATCGAAAAACACATTGGTACATGGTGGGATTCGATCCCAGGACCTGCATATTGCAATTCAAGTGCTTGACTCCTTAGCCACCGACGCTCATGAAACTGTTACTTGCAAGCAAAATACAATTAGCTATCGACCATATTTTGGCTTATTAATAAATAACAGATTTGAGAAATGAAACCATCTTTGACCATCTCTAAAGACAGAAATGGTAGAGTTTTAAAAGAAGAGTAAACGAGTAGTAGGAACAAGATAGAGCAACACCAGAGTATTTTTTTAAAGACTGGCAACGCATCAGCTAGTTTAAAAAAATGTGTATTATAGTTTTATAAACTTGGTGATTCAATAGAGACGCTCAACTATTATTTAAGCAGTGTTTTGATAATTTCAACGATTCTGAGTATGACATTAACTACGATAATATTTATGAACATGTTTTATCTGTAAACATGTAATGGGCAGTATAAAGACTAGCATTTTTAACGTCAGTTTTAAAAATTCCATTACAAATTTTAAATACCTTATTATAAAAGTTAAAAACTATTAAAGAAAAGAAAGTGAACTACAAAGGAGGTTTTATGTTTAAAAAGAAATTAAAAATATGAACGTGGCGTCAACCATGTCATTCGTATTATCCGACACAAAGGCAAGATAATTAGCTTAAGTCACGTGATGTCTGCTCCAAGCTGCTTCAGTACTTAGACAATGCATAGCTTGCCTGGAGAATAGAAACTACTTTCCTTGCAATTACCGTTCTGCGGTTGCGTTATTTTAAAATAACTTTTAGAATTTTTAACATTTTCGATTATAATATACGATACCTGTTCTGAGCAGAGTATTTTTTTTGTTTTATAATATAATTTGATATTTTCATGGCTTCCACGAGTACAAGATACGTTGCTTGCCAAAATTTTTATTATTATTATAAATTCGAAAAACAAATTTATTAACAAATGTTCTACTATTGTATTTAACACGTATACAGTTAAGAAGAAATTCGACACTATGCCGGTGTACTGGCACAACACTAGCCTTACTAAAATGTCGACGTTTATGTCCCCTCACTAATGATTCTGACACTTGACTTTGTTATGAAAGCGCGCCATTCGCGCCAAAGGATTCTCATTAACAATGTCTAAAAATACGTGCAGTATTGATTAGGTAAGTCGGATTGCACTTGCAACATGAAATGTGTCGTGAAAGATGTGAAGGAAATTAACTCCAACACCTACTTGTAGTCAAGAGTTAAGTTCACTTAACTTGAACTTCATTCAGGTTTCTTTGAATTGAATAATTACATCTTCAGTTTCTTATCCGTAAGCTGTCCGAATAAATAAATTGGTTTCAATTTTGTATGTTTATTAAATAAATCAAAAAGCAAATGACGGGAAGGCAACCGTTGTCCGCAACTCGCGTCCATCCATCATCGCAATGTAATCAGCCGCGCCTGCAGGCACATTACTTATTTGGCGATCATCAACGCTTGTAATATAAACTCGGAGTATCGCACCACAACTCGGAGTTTTTGTGGTGCAAGTTGTGAACTTTGAGCTTATAAGTTTACGTAATTTTGAATAACATCTGGAGAAATATTGTAAAACTTTGAATGTCTTCTGACGAATTCCAATCTGCGGAAATGTTGTTAATTGTATAACAAATAGGAAAGCTTTTTTCTATCTCCTATAAACCTAAGCTGCATTTTAACTATCCGAACGATGCTAGGACACATTTTTAATTTAATTTTGTTTTTTAAGTTTATTAAACGTGTGTTATTGGGAAATTCTAGATTTCATTAATATAAATCGATATGAAATAAAGATATAATTTTTGTATCAATAAACAGAAACTTATTTTGTCTCAAAGCGACGATGAAATTTCATTACAATCATCCTCATGAATTTTAATAAAACTTCAAAAGTTCTAAAGCGATATTTTATCAAAGTGTCCTTAACAAGAAGAGGTACGAAGCAGTTTCAAAGCCGTGAATTACATGCTTTATTTTATATTTGACTAGCTATTCCCTTCGTCTTCGTCCACGTGGTATTGAAAAAATCTAGTTATTATAGCCTATGTCACTCGGGAACAGTGCAGCTTTCCAACAGTAAAAGAATTTTTCAAATTGGTTCAGTAGTTTCGGAGCTTTCAATGCAAAGATGCAAACAATTAAATTTTTCCTTTTATAAAGACTTGGATATAAAACCTTTTTCACATTAATATTTTAAAAGCTAACATTCAGTTAGAATTTAATAAATTTAGGTAACTCGATAATCGAATGTTCTATTTTCATTACAATTTTAATGTTATAACTTACGTAAAATTTCATTAAAAAAATTTATATTCATTAAAGAAAATTTTAATGATAATAAACATTTATTTTATGTTACTATAACGCTTGTACCAAAACAGCCGCTGTGTCCAATTACAACGAGTAACGATTTGTTCGGTGCCATAATTTGACTGAGATCGGTCTCATTTGTGTTTGCAATATTCCATTATAACTACAAAATTGTATGACTGAGCTAAATGTAATGAAATGTCAAATTTAATGGTTATTTTTGGTACACTGACAGAAGGGTCATGTTTTCGCAGTAATATGTCTGTCTTTTTAATATTTGTGTGTATTTTCAATTAATTTCATCACTGAAATAACAAAAGCGAACTTAAAAATATTGTTTTTATGTTAAATTAATTCCAAGTTGATACCGCGTTTTTGAGAAAAATGGTCTTGACAGACGGACAACAAAGTGATCCTAAAAGGGTTCCGTTTTTTTCCTATGAGGTACATAATCCTAAAAATTGCGTGGTTTATGTATAACCAGCCACGCGTGAAATATTAAGATGAATATTATAAAAATAACGAAGTTAAATCAATGTGGATTGTTGTTCAAAAAAAGAATAAAACTTCTGTATGCAGACACCTTCATTTGTTTAATGCTAATTTAAAAATAATAAACATGGTTGACAGCTGTGAGTCGTTGTAGATAGCAGAATAAAACCCTATACAAAAATAGCATAATTATTAAAAGTAAACGAAGCGTTGTAAAAATATGCAAATCGTCATATCAGCACCAACGCCTGACACATGGCGATTCGAAAAGGTAAAAGTTGAATACAATTATGTAAATCACTGTTAAGCTGTTGATTAACCTGTATATTAATTAAAACGCAAACAAGATTATTATCATATTATTATTGTGCTCTTTGAAATTTTCCTTATGAATATTTACGTTGGTGACTGTTTTTTCAAACATGCCTACGAATTTCCGTTATGACGGGTAAATGAAACATGCGGTTGTAGGATTATTGCTTTTCCCACTGACCGGAATAAAAATTCACCTGCACTTTGAACAGTTTTTGCATTCTATTGATTAATTGTTTGGCAATAAAATGCTTTCAGTATGACTTGGGTTGTTGATAGGAAGATTTTAATACTTATTAATACTGCAAATTAGTTTTCTATGACTACTTACTCATCATCAACTCACTATGGGTTGGTTAACTTCACACATACGAGTATCTTTAAATTTCGTCGCAGATATGTGCATATTGTATCACGATGTTTTCCTTTACCGTAAGAACGTCGGATAAATACATATGTAAATCGAAAATCGAAAAACACATTGGTACATGGCGGGATTCGAACCCATGATCTGCAGATTACAAGTCAAGTGCTTTAACGTCTGAGTCAACGACGGTCATCATTAATCCCTCATACTATTGAATAGCAACTTTCTTGTGAAATCTATTTAGGTGTTGTTTAGAAACTAAGATTTAATTGTCGGTGTTTGTATCAAACTTGTTTATAACAAAATAAGAATAAGCGAATGTATTATTAGTGAAATAAATAGTTTGAACTTAGCTAAGATTGGAAAGGATATGAGAAATTTCGTATATAACACTCGACCCTGTAATATCGTCCCCCAGTAAAGTGAATTATTAAAGGGCGAGCGTGTATCGGGCAAAGTTCGTCACTGCTCATGTCAGAGGGCACGTCATAATCCTCTCTAGCCGCTCACAGATTAACATTTAAACAAGTTTTATGTAAATCGTTCTGATAAACCCGTTCCATTCAACTCTGCAATAAGAAATTTAGAATTACATCGTTCCTTTGAATGATAATTTCTGAGTATACTCGTCTGACGCCGAGACATCAAATGCACTTTATTACGCCATTTAAATTATGCATTAATATTAAAGTACACTCTTTTGTGGTTATAAAGCTCCACTTTAAATATTATAAAGAAAGATCTTTTTATTTTAATATTTTAAAAAGTTTTAATCTGAATCCTGTTTAAAATAGAGTTTTCATTTAATATTCTCTTTTAAACTGGATAAAGCAATTTAATATTCAGATTTGTAGTTAGTTTTTTTATATATCATAAGATGGCAAACGAGCGAGCGACCACTTGAAGTAGCTAAAATAGCGAAGCGACCGTTGCCCATAGACATACGGAATTGCATATACGTTGCCTACCTTTAATCAACGGAGGAGAGGATGCACAGAAAGAAAAGATCTTCCCTTCCCATGCATCCTCTCATCCGGATAGTTATGCTTTTCTGTAAAAATTATTCACGTCTTTTAAAAATATTGCTGTAGGCAGATATCCAAGTTATATCTTAACAATTAGCACTAACGGTATTTTTTGGATTTATGTAAAAAACTTGACTTGATAAAATTTAGAGATTTTAGCTACAAAGTTATGTATCATGTTACAATACTTTTTATTCCATGCATCGAAAAAATATTGCGATATTTTTATACTGCAAATGCATTACACCAGTTTTCTTTAATACTGAGTGAGAGCTCATATTTTTTACTAGATACGAAAAGCCGAAGCCGATATTCAGCTCCGCTACGAAAATCCAGCAAAAAACAGCTGACGTACGATAAAAAAAAACGCCACAGCGGGAAGTAGAACTGTGGCAAACAAAAGGCGAATGGGACGCATTTAATCCTGTCCGGCCGTCATTTCGCCGGCGCGCGGGAGGGAAAATTGAATTTATTATCGGTCTTGTTTGAGTGACGTGTTATTTTGCTCGTCTGGGAAGGAGCGCCGGAGCGTTCCCTCCAATCAGTCAGACGAAGGATGCGATGGACCTGACGCTCGACTCGCAACCAATGAACTGACGGCGTGGAAACGCATTTCGTTTTCTATCTCGATGTGTAAGCGAGTCTATTTCTCACCTAGTCGATCGAATAAGCATTCGTTTTACGAGGGATCGAGTTCGTCTAACATAGAAAGATATATAAACGTGTTGTTTTCAACGGATGATTAAAGAAATGTTGTTTGGAATGAACTAGTGTTTGTTTTTTGTCTGTTAGCAAGATATATTTTTTTTTATATTAACAGTGCTCCCTAAGGTTCACATTAGGAGAAAATAATCAAAGTCTTTACTAACACTGGCACTTACTAAGCTAGCGCGTACCATCTTTCGACCAAATCTCCACTTCACCAGGTGGGATCGTGGTCAAGCGCTAGCTTATAAAACGTAAAAAAAAAGAAAACATAATATTTCTACCTAAATTGTCTTCTCCCAGTACTTGTGTGCTATGATAATTAATCTTAACATATAACCTTGTCTATTATATCTTGCCTCGTATGTAAACTAACCATGCACAGATAAATTTAATAAAATACGCCGGTGCACATACAATGGCATATAAATAAGGGTCATTGCCTATACGGGCATGACAATAGAAGGGATAGCCTGGCTAATAGATAGGGGGGTTTAAAATTACCTAAAGAGAGAAACAATAGCATCACGATCATTGCTCAGGAATTAAAAGTGGGGTATGAATGAAGGCGGGGTTATTATAAAGGGGTTGTACCACACTCGATAACCCAGGTTAATTGGTTACGTTATTAATGGAACAGTGCTTGGACATTTTTCTAACTGCAATGTTACCTTTGTATAGTAATACAATCTTTGACGTATTATTTTTGTTCGCAAAATGTTTTATATTGTTGGAGTAGCTTTTTAATTAATGAAATAAATAAACAATTTTATTACCGTTTGACAAGCAGAAGAAAATAACTTTCTCAGTACTATACTGTTTAGTTTCAATGCAAAGTAATCTGGATTACCTCGTTTTCTATGAAAATTTCATTTGTTTTTTTTATTACCATTTGCAATTCGAATTACGTTCAATAACCAAGAGAGGTGAGATCGAGTTCCATAATAGCGCTCTGGGAGAAAATGTTTTATTGCATTTGTTTTATTAGTCTTCTACTAGCAATAAAGGTAAGGCTCGAGATTATCGTCCTATAAAGCACACCTTTATTATTTCTCTATGTTTTACATCGAACAACCATACATAAACATGAGGAAATTAAACACAAGGGAGAATGATCCGTATTGCGTAGCCTTAAGAGTGCAATGGATATTGCGGTTTTCCATTGTTTTTTTTTTTGCTGTCCACTAAAAGTCACTTTTCTGGTCTTTGTGCAAAACTGCGGTGGGATGTGGTGTTGCATTGTTTTGTTTGGATTTGTGCTTGTTTGCTTTTTTAGTTTCAGTATTATTTTCTATGTGGTTTTTATTTTATTTTATTTGGACATATAAACCTTTATATACGTACTTTTAGACATTATTAGTTAGAGTCATTTAAAGCGAAATGGCGTCCGTTTACCAGTCAAGTGTCAGATTGATTAGTGATGGGACATAAACGTTGATATTTTAATAAGGCTAGTGTTGCGCCGATACATCTGCACATTGTCAGATTTATTTCCTAACAGTACGTACTACAAAAATAATACATTTGTCAATGGTTTCAATATGGAATTTGTGGTTTCTTCAGAAAAGTTATGAGAATTAAAAGTTTTATTTTTAGAACGCTAACAAGCTGTTTAAGCTTGGAAAAAAAATCAACTGTTCCGCATACTTTAATGATGATTACATCGCTACAAAAGGTACTCTTTTGTGTACCGGTAACGGTTTTCGAAAGGCCCAATAACAAAATTAAGGTTGGAATGGAAAAAAAAAAGTACGGGCATCCAACGAATCGGCAATTTGCATGCGTAACGCGAACCAGTAACTACCTCGCTCACGTCCGAATTATCTGAAATAAGGCGATGTAAAAATTTTATTTCGTTATCCAATGATTAAGGCGCAAAGCGATTCGTGTTTGAATAATAATTATTATAAAAAAAAAACTTGTTGGGTCCTTAAAGTAAAGCGTATATGTTGGTATAATTTTGCAAATCCCGTTGCTCCGATCGCCTTAACGATCAATCGGATAATAGGAATAGAAATTTGTGATTCCTGTTTTTGAATCTTTGAAAATTTGATTTAAACTTGCGTAAATCTGTTTATGGTATGCGTCTACTTATCTAAATATTTTGAAATCAGTGAATGTTAATTATATATGCATCTCCACACACTTGCCCAATGATAAAGTGATAATGGTTTTTTTAATAATATTTAAATCAACGCCTTTAAAATGCAATCTTTGTGGGTAGTCAAAGAATTTAGAGATGAAATCGTATACTAGATATGAGATTATAAAATCCAGTTCCATTCATTCTAAAGTTTAGAGACGCTACCAACGATTGAGTTTTATAGCTGTAGCAATTTAGATAGTTGAAGTGTTATAGGAGATTGTTTTTATGTCGCATTTGTCACTTCTTCTATAAAGCTGTAAACCGATTCCCCTTTATGAGATTATAAGAACTGTATGAGAAAGATTTGAAGAAAACGTTCCTTTATTAAACCTTTTTAACCCTTAATTCGATGGTGTCCAGTGTGACGAACAACTAATTAAAAAATCTACTGAACTTAGTTTAGAGAAAATTACGTAATTATGACTTTACTAAAAAAAAAACCAGTTTTTATGCTACAAAAAATTTCGTCGAATTAAGGGTTAAAACAAACACTACACCTCTAGTACTTCAAAGTAACTTTTTATACTAATTTATCAACATAATACCTGTCGCCCGCGACTCCGTTCGTACAGGTTTGAAGAAAGAAACTAAATTAGTAGCCTATGTGTTCTACCAGATTATGTTCGATATGTTTGCCAAATTTCATCAAGATCCGTTCAGACGTTCTGGAGATAACTTCAAATTAACATCTATCCATCCAGATAAACTTTCTCGTTTATTATTTTAGTAAGATAACGCCCATGATGGACAACTTTTTTACCTTCGCAGAAAACAGGGATAGGTTCGCTGAGTTGACAAACAACCAAGAGGCATTAGAAGAGCGTAGAATAAAGAATGTAGAATAAGTTAAGGATATTTGTATTAATTTACTTCATTCCTTTTGTTACAGGTAAGTTAAAAGACATTAAGGATTTTAATTCAACATGCATTGAAGCTCAAAGGTAACAACGGTCTCGTAAATGCTCCGATAGAATGTCATTTCCTTTAATGGCAACATAAAGACTAAAATGCGTGAAAGTACCCTCTAGCAATAAACCTCCACGTCGGATACAGCTACATAATCATTCGATGCATTTAGTCGAAGACTTTGAAACAGCAAGAGCCGCGTGGAGTATCAGAGAGGTAAATTACAAAGCCAGACGTGATTAGAGATCATTAATGCTCCGCGATAATTCGAAGCTAGGAATGCGGTTAATGTACTGAATATCTCGGATGCAGTGTATCTATGAAATGCTAAAGTGCGTCTCTGATTCTCATTAATTAAAGCCTTGCTTTGAAGTTGACGATACATTTTAAAACATACTGTAGTTGTAAATAATTGACCATAGATATTAAGTTATTAGTAACTTAGTATACTATGGTCTAATAAATCCAAACTTCGTCAAATCAAACGAGATGAAAAGATGTAGTAATGAAAGACATGAGTGAGTGCCAAGTCTCAGAAGATGTCATGGACAGAGCGAAGTGGAAGAGACGGATTGGGAAAGCTGACCCCACCACCTTGTGGGATGCAAGCTAGGGAGAGAGAGAGAGTAACTTAGTATACAAAAAAATGTATTTATTTAAAAATTGATATGATAGAGTAGTAATTTAAGTTTTTTTCACAAAATCAATAAATAGTAAAAATTTGTTGGTTAATCTGTCTGTAACTTAAAGGTAGGCAACGCATATGCAATTGCGTATGTCTATGGGCAACGGTCACTTCGATATTTTAGCGATTTCAGGTGGCCGCTCGCTCGTTTGACACCTTATGATATAAAAAAAAAACTTGGTTTAACATCGAATCATTCTCGTAGTCGAAGGATAACGTTGACGTGAAGTATTTTAAAACTATAAATCAATTTGCAATTACCACATAGATATGAATCTCGTTATAATTAAATGCAAAAGCAATTATAGCGGGAGGGTTTAACGCGATTAAGTGATCCAGCTGTCCTGTCTGTCTTATTACAGGCCAACTATGAAATGACTTTGAGTAATGATCTGACCCTTGTAATAACCCTTTCAGTATTTCTAACTTTGTCACGATGATTATGCAGCACTGGGACACCGGTTTGCGGGGTATGGGGGCGGGTTAGGGGGAGTCTTTGAAGTTGGCCGCCGCGGCCGGTGGTCTACCAGTTACAGTTTAGCTTTATTTTATAACCGCGACATCGCGTGTATGGCTTCCGACCCATTCATATATCCATTACGGGATTGTACGGATCTATGCTGTTCTATATCTATACTAATATTATAAAGCGGAACAGTTTGTTTGTTTGAACGCGCTAATCTCAGGAACTAATGGTCCGATTCGGAAAATTACTATTATCTGCCTTTAATGGATTTTATAGTTTTCAATATATTATTTCACACTTATGGTCTGGTCTGGTTAATTAGCACAAATCTCTTTGACAAAAACTTGCTTTTTTCAATTTTTGGTTACGCTATGATACGAGTAATTTGTTCCGTCAATTCTATTGATATATGTTCGCCCACGAATACTTATAAACCATAAGATATTGGCAACAAGCAAATCCACAGCTGTCAGCTCAACGCAAAGGTATTCCGCTAAGAGGATTTGGTGGCATCGAGACGAATACAAGAGCCCTAACAATGTTATTCTTCGTCTTGAGCTCCCGACGAGTCAAGTGATCAATCAGCCAGTGTTGTTTCTCACTTATCGAAAGTATCGATTTAATTGACAAGTAGTGACGTGTCAATTAAACCTCGATAGTCGATAGAAAAAGGAGAATAAAGTTTTTAGTGTGTGTTACACACTTTGGTTTTATTGGCCTTTAAATTTTGTACGACATCTGTCGTTCGTCAGTTTGTTTGTAACATATAAATTTTAAATTTATGGGAAGTAAATTTTGTTATATTTTTATACTAGCTGTCGCCCGCGACTCCATCTGTGGGGGTAAAAAACATAATTAGTAGCTTATTTGTTATTTCAGACTATGCTCTATATGTATGCCAATTTTCATTGAGATCCGTTCAGCCGTTCTGGAGATACCTTCCAACAAACATCCATCCATCCGTGCGTCTATCCATTCAAACATTCGCTACCACTAACATTAAGATATCCCTTGCTATTTTAAATACTTGTGCAAAATATTATACATATGTCATATAATAATTTCCTTTCCTTACTTGTATTAAATCAGCTTTTGATCTATACAAAGACATCACTTTATAATCTCTTGTCTCATGAGTCTGGGAATAATACATGTGTCGCATCAGAGTACTAATCTCAGACTGTGACAGCAAACAGGTTGCTAGATGCGGCCATACACGTATCAACATTACCATGGGCGTTGCTTCACAAGTGTAAATCGATGGATTATTTTATATTTTCAAAATGCTTCTTTGTTATTGCATTAATAAAGTTGAAAGAAAAAATATAATTTTATATTTTTTAAATTAATCAATTTTATATCGATAGTACAGCAGCACTTTATAAAATTGGGTCATAAAGCGAAAGAGAATTTAATAAAGTTAACCGTTAACGTTTATTGGAAGATTTAAAGAGAATTTTAAATATTATTTTCCTCTTACATGTAAAACTTTGAAACGGTAAAAACCATTTTCGTTGTATTTGAGACGCGTTAAATTTTATTACGTCCTCTTCAGTATAAGTGACAATCGTAATAAATTCGAAACAAGAAGCTCATAAAAAGTGGAGCGTATGCAGTTGTCAATGTGTCCGCTGACTCTGAATTAGTCCCCATTAACATTGAAATAAATAAAGCTTGGAACGAAATGGGCGCGTTATGATCACTTATTTGTTTTCATTAGTCGCTTGATAGACGATCCGTGGAACACCAACCGACGGAATCGGGCTTAATTAATCTTAATATTTACTGGATGTACAATATAATGGCAAATTTGAATCCTTTTCTAAATTTACTATTTATTAGTGAACTGAATAAACTATGCAACATACTTATTTATATTTAAATATATACATATTAATAAAATTTGAATGTATGTCTAGCTGCTAACGAAAAATCAATTTTTAACATTTTTGTCTGTATGTACGTTTGTCCGCAAGGCTGCGTTTATTATGGGTAATCTCCGGAATGGCTGAACTGATTTCGACGGGATATGGACGTGAAGGTAGCTGATCCACGCGTGCATCATATAGATTACTACTTTTTTAAATTCTTTGCTGGCGAAGTCGTGAGCGACCGTCTATCCCAAAGTTTTCCACAACATGCGGACCTCTGCCTTCTGCACCCAACTTCCCATCATGCACTAGTCGGTCTACATAATTGTATGTGTGAAGAATATTTAATTGATACTATAAATAAATTACAATGTAAAGACTCTACGCATTCGATAAGGAGTGAAGATTAAGAGATTTATAGGTTCGCCGGCGAGTGCACTTGATTGCCTTTTTTATGGCTACAATTCTTTCGTCCGAATACTTCGGCTATTGTCTCGTCTTCACACAGTAATTAATGAATTAATCTGTAGAGGATGCGGCAACAGAAAGTTGATTTGATTTTTTTTTATTAAAAATAACGACTAGAATTTATCCACGGTTACGTAAACCGGTTGAAATTTGAATAAGATTGACGCTTTAACATTATATTGATAATAATTAATTAATAAGTCATGAAACTTGCATATTAAGCAAATGGAATTTATGATTTATTTATTAATAGCTATCGTCCGCGACTCCGTCCACGCGGAATTACAAAAATAAACTTTATCTTAGTAATATTATAAATGCGAATGTTTAGATGGATATTTGTTAGAAGGTATCTCCAAAACAGTTCAACATTGTTTGGCATAGATGTAGAACATAGTCTGGAAGAACACATAGGCTACTAATTAAGTTTTTGTTAATTACGCGCGGATGGAGTCGCGGGTGATTTCTAGTTAATTTATATTTCACTTTAAATTACATATTACCAATTCCTACTGTATAGAGATAACCAGTAAACAATCAATAAAATAACCGTAAATATAATAGAAAATTTATAAATCGATATAATTTATATTAAGTTTCCGTATAGCGTGGAACATGATCATTGCTTTAGTAAATGATACAATTTCTAAAGCTAAACAATCGCTTAGATTTGATTTACGTGGGTAGAGTAGAGGTAGAGTCGATACGCGATGAGATCTCAAGTCTCTGTGATAAAGATAATAAATCAGACGTCACAGGAGCGGCAGCGACACACAAATCTTGAATCCGTTTAGGGGAATAAGCTCGCTATTATATATTACCTGCGCTTTATTGCGGTTTTAAATTGCACGTACTATTTTTAAGGCCAGAGTTATATATGGTTATTGTCATTTTATAGAGACCGTGCCGAGCCGTTGTTTTCCGTTTAATAAATTTTATTATAGGACTTTTGGCATCGGTATGAATTGTTGGGAAAGGATTTTATTACTATTTAAAGTAGAAACCGCTTAATACAACATCGGTTAGCGACATATTTCGACCAAAACTATAAGTTCACAGTTTAATACAATAAAATTTGTAAATACAATATAACAAGCCGTAGTCCGAGTAGCTTATGTGTTCTTCCATACTATGTTCTACATCTATGCTATGATACAAATATCCATTCATCCATCCATCCATCTAAATATTCGCATTTATAATATTAGTAAGAAGTAAGATTACGACTTACTATGGGTATATATATTTTTTGTTAATAGTAATATTTCAATCTCTTTGAATTGTCATATTATCATTTCTTTCGTCTTTGTCAGTTTCCTATGCTGTTTAATCTTACTTTAATCTTTAAATGTTAAACTCTGTTTAAATTTAACTCCTTCCGTATAAACAAGCTTATTGTTATTTACGTATAAGTTTAAGACAAAACCAAATTCCATTTAATGACATTAAAATATTAGGTTTTGTTAGGCTTATTCCTTTGTCGTGTTCATTCATGGTCCAAGATGTTGATGTTGCTTCAACTCTAAATGAAAAATTAGATACGATTTTAATTTTATTTACTTTGGTTTTTTCCCTATTTTACGGCGACTTGTTGCATAGTTAAATATTAATTTAAAATTTACAAAGTAACTTATCATTTTCCCTTATTGATTCGAACTAGAAAAAGACAGATTAAACCTTCAATATAGGAATTGAGATTCGGTACTGAAGATTTTACTATGCTACTACTCTGACTTGTTTAGTTGCATTTACTCTATGTAAGATATCTCTTTCTCTATTGCCCTCTCCCTCTCGTGTATGGCAGTATGGTGTTGAAAGTTGCATCCAAATCTTTCTATCCCATTCCCACATTAATGTGTCTTGACGTTTGTAGTTATAGGAAATTGTTTAATCCATATTGTGTAACTATTTAACAATACTACTATATTACTCTATGAACGAAATGGCAATTCATATTTTATACCGATCGCTCTTAACTTGGGCCACACATCAAAACTACCTCAAGTCTATCCATTTATAGCAAAGTTAATCCCGCACGTCAGATGAAAGTTGGAGCGTGCGGCGCGATGTGTACGTACGTTTTTAGTTTAACCCTGTCCTTTGCTTTAATTAGTCGAGGGTTGGTTGAACCACGGCTTGTGCGGTTTCACTCCTGCAACTCGTCTTATACTTGTTATTTGAAAGTAATGCAAGGTCTAAAGTTCACGACGTACTTTTAAAGGGATCATTTTGAGATGTTATTTCCCTAATAATTTGCTAAGACGGAGTATGTTTGTGAAACAAGTTAATTCGAAATCAAAGTAATTTTGAATACCAAAGATTTTTTACTTAATTGATTTTTTTTCAGATAATAAGTTGATCATGCACCTTACTTAATTCTTAGAAATTTTTCTGACACATACCTTAACCAATGAAATCTGACAGATTTCTTTGGTTAGTGATTTATAAAAGATTGAATTTATTTTTTAATAAAACATTTTTTTTTGTCTACCGTACATTCCGTCGACCTTCAGTTCCGCCAGTCGTGTCGACTCGACTACACGGTACACGTTTCTGTAGACAGTTTACTTTGCCTAATCCTCTGTTATGCATGCACAATGAGATCAAAGGACGGTCTTATGCAGTCAAGGTTATTTTGAATTAAACACAAACATGCAATAAATGGAGCGTCAGTGGCTCAGGGGTTTCAGCACTTGTCTTGTAATCGGCAGGTCCTGGGTTCGAATCCTGCCATGTACCAATGTGTATTTCGATTTCCGATTTGCATATGTACATTGATCCGACGTTCTTACGGTGAAGGAAATCTTCTTGATGCAACCTGCATATATCTGAGAAGAAACTCAAAGATACGTGTGAAGTCAACCAACCAACTGGGCCAGCGTGATTGACTATAGCCTAGGCACCCCTAACTTAGGGTAGGCTTCGAGTCCATCAGTGCGGATGCTTAGTGAGCTGATGATACATATTTAGTAAGACGAGTAACAAATATACAATTGGGTGTATCTTTTTAATTATACCTTTAGAGAAAATAGTAGAGAATGGTCTGAAGGGAAAGGGGTGACGTGGTGTCACCTCCGGTGTGGGAAGGTGTGAGTGATGATGATGTGAAGGGTGAGTGCGGCGACAGGTGAAATGAGGCACAGTTATATTCACAACACAGTTTATTATCACTCACAGTCCACAACAAATAATAAGAAGGAGAGTACAACACTGAGAAGAAGAATACAAGTAGGAGAAAGAGAAATGCACAAATTCGGATAACAAAGTAACAAGTTGCGTAATCGAAAGCGTGGTATGTCGCGGGCGCTGCAGAACTCCACTGTCGTTTCGCGCGTATGCAAAACCGGTCAGTGACCCCCGCTCAGCTGTGCGTTGCAATTCGAATTTGCCAATCAGAGGTCAACAAATCGACGTGACGTCGACCACTCGTCATGCACCCGTGTTTATGTGTGCGTGTATGCGTGTGATGTATGTGCGTGTATGTGTGACTGTGTTGCGTTCTAGGGAATATGTAGGAGGTCACCTACAGGTCTCATGAGTAAAACATACTGTAATCTGAAAGGACTATTTGTTTATGCAGCGCCTTTTCTAACTTGAAATAATTCAATCCGAAATGAAAGACTTTGAGTAACACTTCTACGCCATTATTTAGTATCGGTAATTTCTAATGACTCGATTATCCAGTGTGACTTTGAAAACAGTATTGTCACAACCGCTTTTTTATATTATATTAAAATATCGTAAAAGTCAAATCACTATAATGAAGCTGTCGGAAGTAGCGGCTACAGAAGAGTTCTAGAGGCGACATACTACGGCGATAAGATAAACGCCGGCGTTTCGGTCCTTTTGTTCTTATCGCCATGTCAAAATATTTTATGTTCTCCGATTAGTCGTCAGAACAAAAAGCAAAGCAGTAAATTGGACGGAGTGGGGGTCATTGTTACCGCGAGTTTAACAGTGTGGGAAAGGCGTGTTATTTGTTTATTATATACAGTATGTTGTTTGTTTGTATTATGGTTATGTCGTCTAATACAGCATGATAATGATTTATTTTCTCTACTTGGTCTATAAGCGATACTCGAACTAATGATTCTTAATAATTAAGTGTATTACTTGATACTTGATCGAGCTTTTTGTATAAAATAGTTTTAAAATGTATAGATTTTTTTAAATCTTTTGATGGCTTCATCATCAGCTCACGTATATACCCACCGAGAGGCTCGGAGCCTACCCTAAAGTAAGGGTGATTAGGCCATAGTTATGGCTTAATATATTTTATTTTTGTAAACAATAAGCTTGAATACTATAAAAAAAAAATACTAGATTACCCCAATTTTGTATAATTTTCGAAATGAGCTTTTAATATCATACACCTTTAGTTAATTTATATAGGGTTGTAGGGTTATAAAATAACCCTTTTATTATTTGAACGTTTTTATATGGAGCCTAGTTCCTGGAATGAACTTTGTTGAAGGGGTATGTGTTTAATCTGCGATTGATTTCAATAAATTTCCTGACATTTTCGGAGAAAAAACGTTGTACAGCCATAATATTTGCACGATTCGCGGAATTAATTAAAAAAAGTTTAAAACAAAAATGTTATATTCGACATTTTTAATAAAAATAGAGTTTTTAATAAAAAAGGTACTGTAAGCTCATATTTTGAGACAGAATTTTGTTACTATTCTTCTAACGTATTAATACGTATGAAATAATAATTTGAATTTAACACAGAATTATAATTGTGTTATGATCAAACATAATTATGTTTTCTATCCGTTCTCTAATTTAATTAAAAAATCATCTATGCTAAATCCAAATATAACCAATTAAACGAAAGTATTAACTAAGCCAGAAATATTTTTTGTCCAATTTGTAAACGGCGTTTGGTATTAGTGTGGCCATTGAAAAAAGGAAAAAAAATAAAAAAGCATCGCCGTGTTCGAAATGATGACTTTTCCGCTGCAATGCGTGATATCCGTAAATTCAATATTCGAACTGAATGCAGGCAGTTTCTTTTTCAACACACTGGCAGCTTTGAAATTTTTCTGTCGACGTCAAAATAAAAGAAAAAAAATTATAAATTCAGATTCAACTCATTGCAATTATGATGAGTGCTTATTTGTTTATACTTCCAGGTTGTTAAACCTGCGTGAATTAACTTGGCACATGGCTTCTATAAAACGCAACGGTTTAGAGAAGCTTAAAAGCATCTAGGCACGTCATACACAGTCATAAAGCGCAATAAACATGTTTTATCATGTTCCTAGAACATTATTACAAATTTTAAGAAGTGCACGACACACTTTTACTTTGTAGAAGATATAATTCTGCTGACCTCTACACACTTGCACTGCAAGTAGAACACAAGTATAATGCGCATAGGGCTGAATTTACTATGGCTTACCTACTGTTTTGACCCGAATCCTTCTTGTATGCACGTTTCATATTCGAGCTACGGTAAAAATGAATCCCTGAACGTCCTTTTTCTTTACTTTGCGTTCACGTTTATTGAAAGTTGGCTGTCCTAATTGCCAGCCAGTTATAAGTTATAAATATATGCAGTAGATTAGATACATAATAAAATACAGGGTGTTAGAAGATTAAAATTAGGATCTGTATGCTTTTAACAATAAGCTAGTGCATCTTGTTTGTATATAAAAGGTTAAACACATTGTATGGCTATTACATGCAACAGTAAATTGCGTATCAATGCGACCACCCAGCGTGATTTCACGCCCGCCTCGTGTTAATAATGACGATTTTGCGCTTGTTTTGCTGACGCTACGCGGTGGGCTGGCTGCGAAACGCTTTAAATTAACATCCGGACAAGCGACAGTAACATTTTGTATACTTGGGGTCAATTTGACTCGTTTAATTTCTGCAATTAAGTATGTTAATGCTTTCAATTTGTAGTTGTTCATTTATAGGTACCATGTCTATGAATATATGATCTCTATGGTATTATTCATTTACTTACGTTAATTGAAATGAGGAATAATGAAGGAAGTCTTTCATCTGATAAGTCGAGAATTATGTGTTTTACGTTTTTTTTAATGAGATCCATTGAAAATTGATGCATTTTTGTATAACCAATATTTTAGCAACTTTACTTAATTAAATTGTGCACTTCTTAATTTAGCTCACCCTAATATCGTAAATTACACGAAGCAAAACTGTAGACTTACAAACATATAGAACTATTCCTTTTGTTGTAAGGAATAAAAGAGTAATTACACTGACACAAGCGAAGGAGACAAGTAATTAACTGCTTACGTCTGATATGCCTAATGATATATTTACTGGGGTTATTTATTGTTGTTGACCGACCACAGAGTAATTAATACATAGATAGTACGACCAAGACATATAGTTCTACAACTTTTTTTAATAATAAAAAGCTAATGTAAACATGTGTCTATATTAAAATACTTAAGCGTATCCCGAATTTATAATGAATAAGTTTGTTAAAATGTATCCTCACCTTTAATTACTCTTATGGAAAGTTGCTAGCATTAACATATCATGTTGTTTGTTAGTTTGTACGTTCATAAATTAACTTATTACGACACAGGAAAGTTACTATGACAATTTACGAAGCAGAAGGGCGTAAAGTTACCTAATTTTACTAATAAAGTAAAGACCACCCACATACAGGATGTTTATAACTCGTAAAACTGGATTCACTTTTATTAACTACGAAGGCAAAATAAGTGAGAATTGGTTCGTTATTTACTTGAAGGAGATTAAACGTAATACGGTGCGAAAGTTTTGTACGTTGACACCTTCGAATGGACCCTCCTCAGAGGTGTCAAGATCGCTTGTTATCGTCATAACAGCTTCCCGCACATCTTTTGTTGTGCACGCAATTCCCACTTGGCGGCCATCTTGGAACGACTCAATGATCACGGATACGTTTTGAAGTGGTTTATTGTAATCTTCATCCTTTTCCAACTTCCTGTATACGTAAACTCAACTCCTAAAGTTTATTAATAAAAGGTGATATAAAAACGAAATAAGGTAGACTATACAGTATGATTTAATTATCAGAAAGAATGATTAGTTTCAAAGCAGAATAAATAGATTGGGTAAAATAAATAATATTGTCGAAATATAAATGAGTTTTTAAAGTCTATGGTTTGTTATGAATATATGTAATTTGTTTTATTATTATGAGGCCTCAAAAAATTTACCGAGTAAGTTCTGCGATTATCATTACGTCAAGTTGAAGACGTTCGAGGAAAATCAATAAAATTAAATATTGTTTACCTGTCTCGTTACTTAAATAAGTCTTAACATATAATTTAGCAGATGTCTTTTCAGCGTATCCCGTTCGCGAGCCCGCACCGGACTTTCGCTCGCAAAATAAATACCGTAAACCACACATCGCTGTCCACGGACGACGCGGTAAATTAAAAACACGCTTAACACGTCAAAGGATTTGAGCCGCTTTTTAATTAAGCCCAGTAAAAAGGAAGTATACAATCGATCGTCCGATGCGAATCGATTAAATTTATTTCGATTCGTGTCTTATAGCATTAAAATTTAATTAACAACCTGTTTGTAAACAAAGAGAAATTGTTACCCTCAATTTTAATTATCGAAGGGAAGTTTCAAGAAATTTTGAAGTCGTGTTGTAGAGGAAGAGGCAATGGTGCATGTATCCTGCTCTGACACTTCTCTGACAATGACACGACTAATTACAAAATGGTGTGTCTAATTAAGCGTTTAGAATTATTACTTATGTATTTACAATAGTCTATTGTGTCAAACGTTAAAAAACCGAATTTATTTATTTTATCAAACAGTAACGATTAACCATTGTAAAGAATTTTCTTTCACTTATTGTTCTTTAGTACCTCTTCTTACTGATACTGTTCAAGGAGGTTACATATTGTTGCTGACATTAGCGATAAAAAGGAAAAAATTGTATTTTTAAATTTAGTATATCTGTTAATGTCAATAATAGTTGTGATTTAAATTTATGCAAAATTAATAGTTGGAGTGTGGTGATATTAAATATCAAGAACATTAATAAGTCAGCAAGAGATTACAATTGAACATATACTTAAAAGCTAAGTTCGTTAAAGTTGGATACTTAGAAGAGAATTTGGATCATTTGATAATATTCTAAAATGATGTTTTATCATCCCTTCTATCCGTTGAGCTACACTCATGACACGTGAAAAATTCACCTTTTAATTTATAGTTTGGTCCTACTTTTTTGGTAACTAGTTGTCGCCCGCAACTTTGTCATCGCGGGACTTTAAGATAAAGTAGCTTAAGTCACTCCCGTATGCGTCAGCTACAGTTCAAATCCCATCAAAATCGGTCCAACCGTTTCGGAGATTACCGCGAACAAACTCAGATTTGCGGATTGACAGATAAAAATTAAAAAAAAACACGCAAATACAGCATGTTCACGAAATATGACATCTTTCATATGAAATTTTCGATAATACATAGACTCTATAGTTTTATAGATAGGTGCGGAATCCGCCGTGGGTTTATAACGGATCAATAGTTAATTACTTGTAAAAGAAAATCTAATTTTACTTTTTAAATCACTCCTCTATTTACAGAACATTAGATACATTCAATAAAGATTAATGACGCAAGAAACCGCATGATTTATATCGGTTCCATCTTCACAATGCTCGCATTTGAAGGCAATAAACGTTAGTGTGTACTTTTCCTAGGCATTACCTAGCGGCGGTGCTAAATGACGCGTGAGTTGGAAGCGACCAGCAATTTGGCACCAACTATTTCATTGTATTTTACTTGCTCTATTTTTTCAACAAACTAATGGCTTTGTTAACTGTGTTCGAATTTTAAATATTACTACTTTGTAGCTTAATGTCAACGGTATTTAAATTTACAAAGAAAGGAAAAATCATAGTGTGACAGCTGGTGTGGTCAAAAAATATTAAAATTTAAAGATGGAATTAAAAAAAAAACTTCTATTTATATTTACAGCATTTAGTTACAAAAGAGTTCTGCTAATAATAATATATTTAACCAAAATATGTCAATAACATATAACATTATTGGTAATCAAATACAAGTTACAAATACAATCAAAAACTAGAGCGTCGGTGGCTCAGGGGTCAAGCACTTGACTTGCAATCTGCAGGTCCTGGGTTCGAATCCCGCCATGTACCAATGTGTTTTTCGATTTCCGATTTACATATGTACATTTATCCGACGTTCTTACGGTGAAGGAAAACATCGTGATGCAACCGCATATACCTGAGAAGCAATTCAAAGATATGTGTGAAGTCAACCAACCCGCACTTGGCCTGCGTGGTTGACTATGGCCTAGTCATCCTTAACTTAGGGTAGGCTCCAAGCCCCTCGGTGGGGACGTATAGTGAGCTGATGATGTAAATACAAGTTTAAAGTGCTTCAATTATTTAATACTTCCGGAACGTGGCACAAGTTTGGAATAGAATCCTAGTCAGTGTACTTACAAAACAACTTAAAGAGATTTGGCAAGGCTTACGCTGACTTTGGTTTGGCATTACATTCGGGGACGTAGGCGGCACGAATATTGGAAGCTGCCAAGACATTTGTGAGTTTCTGATTGGAGGGACAATTTATGGATAGCATTTTTGGAAATTCTTCTACAATAAACTAATATTTACTTGTCAAATACGACAATAGCTACATCTGATTGCAATATTTATAAACGAGTAGCTTGATATTGCGCTTGAAATTACAACTAGTACCTACTAATCGAAATCGACAGACTAAGAATATAAAAAGGCAATGGATACTTGCAAAAAACATACCCTCTTTCTAGTCGGTCAAAAACAAGTAGGTTACAAATTTTTTGATTAGAACTCTTTCAAAATTCAATTTACCTATTGAAATTGTAAATGGATTTCACCAATAAATGTACAGAAATAAACCTGAAGGGTTAATGAAGAAAAAGGGCTAACCGCGTTCTGTTACTACGGCGTATTCAAATTTAATCCAGAATTCTAAATTCGTCCGGTCGTTTTGTCAATCAGACGATTAAGGGCAATTCGGGATGCGGCCACTGAAATAATGAACATTTTCCATTGCTCCGGCCTCTTTACATTCAATTCGATTCATTTATTCTTAGAATAGGACACCGGGGACACTTTTACACCCCAGAAAAAATTGCGACTCGGTCACCAACTTTCCGTAAACATTGATATATATTTCTAATACGAGTATTATAAATGCGAATGTTTAGATGGATGTTTGTTAGAAGGTTACTTCAGAAAGGCTGCATGGATCTTAAACTTATAAAAAAACGGCTAAAACACTCACATATATAAATACATGTAAGTTTATGATAATGTCTCACGGAATTTTCAATAATTTAATTCATGGATTTTGCTGAAATTTGGCAAAGATGCAGAACATATAGGCTACTAATTAGGTTTTTTATTACCACGCGGACGGAGTCGTAGGCAACAGCTAATGGGTTAATAAAATAAATATCTATTCTCCAAAGTAAGAATATTGTTAATTGTTATCATACTACGTTGATACGTACTACTTGCGTTGTAGCTTGGAATACAGTTTCAGTTGATTCCCCTGCATAAATAGATAATGCAAGTGGAACTCCATTTAAGGCGTCTGGGAACTTCGAAGTGAATATTACAGGTGCAGCTGTCTCTTTCCCTCTCGTGTTCGTGTTCAAATCTTTAATACTTTATAAATGCCTTCAGTTTTTATTACATTCTAAATGAAGGTTGTTTGAAGTTATTGAACTATATGTACACGTTCCTTGGTTGTGTTTAAAACGTTCTTCGCATCTTCGGAATATTTGCGGCGGTTAAACTTTAACATTTGTGTTAGAGGTAACTACCTATTGTCTGCGATGTGCATTACAAAGTAAATTTTACATAACGTTTAAAGTTTAACATTTACTTCTCCTGAATCATTATTGAAACTATGTTTGTTTGTTCTTAAATGTTTATTTAAGAACTAACGTGCTTCATTGCCATTCCTTTTTTCCTATGGAGAGTAGGTAGAACCCGCTTTTGACATCTTCGCGTGGAAGCAATTCCGCGTTTCGTCTGACGAGTTTGCGTCCCGGAGGCCTAATTTAGTACTCTTTCCCTTCCCACCCTTTTTCTTATAAGGAAAGGATGGGAAGAAGTGAAAATGGACTTTCCGGTTGAGAGAATGCATGGAAAGGGAAAATATTTTCTTTCTGTGCATCCTCTCCTCCGTCCACTTCAATTGCGTATGTCTATGGGCAACGGTCACTTCGCTATTTCAGGGATTTCAGGTGGCCGCTCGCTCGTTTGCCACCTTATGATATAAAAAATGCATAGTATGAACTATTATTTCCTACATTTCCATCAACCGCAGTGTCTGAATCCACTCCCTTCTTACGTATCCCAACGTAAAGCCTAATGAAGGTAATTTTGGACTAAATTTAAAAAACACTTAAACCAGCTCACAAATAACTAAAACAAAAGCTAACAGTTTATATTTTCAGCCACACATCGTAATTTCTGAGAAACGCTTCCAATGCGGTAAAACAATAACACAACGGGTGTAATCCACTCGTCAATATCAATAGATGACACGAAACAATTTCAACTGGCTGTCACTACGTAGATTATTGGCCGCGATAGCGTACACAGTATCGGCTGTAATTACTACTGCTGGTGTACGAACTGTTATTTGTAGCGACAATATTTGACGGCAGACAATGGAAACGCAACGCGAATTGTTACTTAATGGACTGCGAGCGACATCGCGTCTAGGTATAAAATAATAAATGTTTTAATTGCTATTCGGTGTGATATTCAGTTGTGTGTCCAATTATCTTTATGTTATCGATAGATTTTGAATGTTGTCATTTTAAAATTATACCAGCCATATTATAAACATCAAACTAAGATGAAAATTGTTCCTATTCATCTAGTTTCAGTAATTTATAGGTTTAAACTGACATCATATTAGTCCGAATCTATATTTTCTAGTCAATTTACGTACAAAATATATTTAGCAAGTTTGGAGAGATTTTATTACTTCAAAGTGTCAATAATTCTGTTTATAATTTACCGTCGGTCAGTTTAGTTTACAAAATGTACAAACAACCATGAATCAATTCAACTAGTGTTCTTGCGGACGATCTTTGCTCAAGTACTTTTGCAACTTCAAGTGTTTGAGCCTATTCAAGAAGTTTGTTCGAGTGAGTAGTGACCTCTTTTGAGTCGAGACGCTAACGGTTACCTGATGCTCAAAAATAACTAAACAAATTAAATTTAAAAAAAAACTACCGCACATCATGATAATTTTTACGTATCTATTTTTATTAAATTCCGATTATGATTTAAAATAGGCGACATAAATAACATTATATATTAATTTGTTATTCTTTATTAGCTTTACTATCTTACTTAATATAAATGCAAATGTTTAGATGTATGGATGGATGGATGTTTGTTAGAATGTATCTTCAGAACAGCTTAACAGATCTAGGGAAAATTTGGCATAGATAATGAACACAATATGAAAGTACACATAGGCTACTATATTTTTTTAATTCATAGCGGACGGAGTCGCAAGCGACAGCTAGTACTAAGTATAATTGTACAAAGAAAAAATAGAGAAGAATTTTATTATTAAATATTGGCTGTAAGAAAATAATTTAAATCGCCAAAGAATGCGGAGTAATATTATTTTATAACACAATAAGAATCTTGATAATAGCGCAATAACCCGCCTCAATAAAAGCAAATTTTTACAATCGGAAACTTCGGGAATTGTTTCGCATTGTAAAATAAAAGTTGAATAACATTCGGCGAGTCACAGTGGAACAGTTGGTCCAAACTACTCTATGGAGTTGTAAGTTGGAGGGTGTACGCGGAACTTTCATTGTATTTTTGTTGATGTCACTTCGGCAACTTTAAATTGTTCCATTACAAGTGTCGCGACAACTGTTGACAGTCACCGTAGGTTTACACTGC